>NW_022103955.1:1161184-1179157 GCF_000313985.2 Echinops telfairi
ATGATGTACAAATGCGCTTTACACAATTGATGTGTATATGGATCGCGATAACAGTTGTATGAGGCCCTAAAAAAATGTTAAAAAAATAAATAAAATTCTATTTTATCTTTAAAAAAAAGGGGGTGGGTTTGGGTGGGGGGGGTCCTGAGGGATGCAAATGGTTAATATGCTCAGCTGTTAGTGAGGTCCACAAAGAGGCCCCTTGGGAAAAGTTCTGGCAAATCAGTCACTGAAAATTCCAGAGAGCATAGTTCTATTGACATGCATGCGGTCATCATGTATTGAGGTTACCTTGATGGCAACTGTGCTTTTAAATTTTATTTAAGGTAATTGAGTGATTATAAATAACTGAAGGAAACAATTACTACCACTAGGACTGGGGGGAGAGGTGTTGCCACAATTGTGAGCTCAGAGGAAGGCAGGCTGCAAGATTGAGGTTGAACTTCTGAGGCAGATGTGCCCTGGCAAAGGAGCAAGTCTAGATGGGGTTTAGCTTACTTCTGAGGCAAGCACAGTCAAGGTTTAGATGAGGCAGCAGATGCAGTGCCTCAGCAAATAGTCAAATGCACTGGTGCCTGTAACTGGGTGCAGTGAGGCTGGAGGTGGGGATGCCAGAAGTTAGTTGCTAGAACCCACTGACAGGACTGGGGAAATGCGAAGCAAGGCTCTTCTCTTTGCCTTAGTTCCCCCCACTACAGATTTTAATAGAAAGAACTAGAATTTAGCAAATGCAGATCCCCAACCTCAGCCCACTGAGCAGAGAACAAAAGGGTGGGTCTGAAGGGAGATAGTACAGACTAATGATTGGCACAATCCACGATCAAGTGTTGATTATAAAAGTTACATATACATTTTTCCCTATCTGAAACACTCAAAAGATGCATCTTTTATGAAGAATATTATCATTTATACAATTCACAATCAAACAATAAAGGTGCCAACTCGTCATTCATAAATACAAAATTTTATTTGCACTTCATTAGTATAGAAAGACCACAATGCTTTTCAATACCACAACATTCAAGACACGCCAAGTTATTCAAATACATAATTACCTGTTTACTTTGACTAAACAAAACAGTGAAGTCTGAAAGATATACCAAAGATAGAGTTCACAAATTCATTATCAGACCCCCCACCACCACAAAAAAAAAAAGGAAGGGAGGACACAGTATAGGCTTAATAGGAATAAGCTCCAACATAAGGGGGAAAAAATGTACCATTACAAAGGTACACGTTTAAGCAAATACATGTATGTTCTTTGATATAGTAAAATGTATCTCTTTAAAATTCCTTTAAACAGGATTTGTTTAGGACAGCAGCGTTTTTAAAATCTTCTTCTGCAATTGAAAAAAAAATGCTTTGTTTATTGAATCTTTGTAGCTCTTAAAAGTACGGGTACATCATCGGGAACTATGATGGTGACTGTGCAGCCTCAGAGTCTGTAACTCTAATACCTACCGTACACAGCACTAATAAATAATCAATGATGACTATAATGCAGTTTTGCTTTGCGCAGAAACACTCCCAATACTTCAGAAATGCTAGAGCTTTGGAAAAAAATGTCTTGTAAATAAAGAAAAAGCAACTTAAGATAGCTTTCCGCATGAAAGTCCTTAGTTTTCCAAATTTTCTTTAAACCAGTAAGCAAAGCACCGCCTTCTCTCTTATCAGAATATCTTCTGTCTTCATATAGATAACTAACAAGAACAATTATATTTATTTCAAGAAACATACCTCTCATTTTTCCCATTCTTCAGATTAGAAGTACTATGTTTCCCAGTGTCTGTACATTAGACACCGGGGTAATGAATGGAAATGGGTAATTTGGAGGGAACTATGTAATTATAGCCAAACCTTACCAGGATTGTTTATTTGCATATTTACAAGTTAGTGTATAGCTCTGAATCGGATTACAAAGTGCGAAAGAAATTGTCAGAATGATTGCAGTGCAGAATAGAACACTTTCCCTGCCCCAGGAATTGTTTGAATGCATCTCCTAAGTGGGGCATCAACAGCATCGGATGTGTGGTCTTGGGGGAGGCAGTTCTGGTGGAATCTCAGGTTCTGGTTGTAATGAGAGGATACTGTTGGACAGCTCGTTCCTTAAAATATCCAGAGGCATCTTAAGGACAAAGAAAGAAGAAAGTTTGTTGGATCAATATAGTTTACTATTTAATATCCTTTAAGTAGCGGACTTTCTAAATTTGATTGTGGTTATGATTGCACAATCCTTATATGATTAAACTACTAAGTTATATGATATGTGAAGTATATGCCAATAAAACTATTAAAAAAGAATAGCTGAGCTAAAAATATTTGATGTTTCAGATATTTATTTTCACAGAACCCAGTATAATGAAAATGTAATATATTAGTAATAATAATTTAAAAAGTACATTCTCAGGTTAATTTTATCTTTACTAAAGAAAGAAATAAGTTCCCTTGATAATTAGATGAACTATTTTAGTAAAAGCTTCAGAATTTTATTTGAACTGAGCAGATTATACTGATTAGTATATATCAATTTCCTACTAAATAGTAGTATACATAAATTTCCTACTAAAAATTTGTTTGTGTCCAAACCATGTCTAAAGATGCCTGAAAAGCTACTGTTGCTCACTGAAGCTGCTTACAAATCAGAAACACACAGAGGCATAGGAACAGGCACTAGACACTCACTGGGGGGCAGGCACCAGAAGCGAGGGGCAGTATCTGGGACTTAGACAGTTGTAGACTTTGCTATCATCCATGAATTTAGATTAATTTTCATGGGAAACAGGAAGAGAAAAAAGCAATGTCCAAGGAACATGGCATGTTATAACACTGTGCTATTTAAAGAGGTCTAAATAAAGGTATGTACATATGTAGATATATTTATATATGAGGATGGGGAAATAGATTTATGTGCATATATTTATAGGTTTAGTATTAAGGTAGCAGATGGACATTGGGCCTCCACTCAAGTACTCCCTCAATGAAAGAATACTTTGTTCTCTTAAACTGACAGGTGATGAAGGTGATGCTCACCTTCCCGACAAAATAGCTGAAGACAAATGGGTATGTAAGATGTGGTGAAGCTGATGGTGCCTGGCTATCAAAAGATATAGCGTCTGGGGTCTTAAAAGGCTTGTAGGTAAACAAGCGGCCATCTAGCTCAGAAGCAACAAAGCCCACATAGAAGAAGCATACCAGCCTGTGTAATCACAAGGTGTCGAAGGGATGAAGCACAGGCATCAAAGAACAAAAAATCATATCATTGTGAATGAGGGGGAGTGTGGAGTGGGAACCCAACGCCCATCTGTAGGCAACTGGACATCCCCTTATAGAAGGGTCACAGTGAGGAGACAAGCTCATCAGGGTGCAGTGTAGCAATTATGAAACATACTACTTCCCTCTAGTTCCTAAATGCTTCCCCCCACCACCCCACTATCATAATCCCATTTCTACCTTACAAATCTGACTAGACCAGAGGATGTACACTGGTACAGATAGGAACTGGAAACACAGGGAATCCAGGAAGGATTATCCCTTCAGGACCAGTGATGAGAGTGGCAATAGCGGAGGGTGGGGTGGAAAGGGGAACTGTTTACATGGATCTACATATAACCTCCTCCTTGGGGGAAGGACAACAGAAAAGTGGGTGAAGGGAGATGTCAGACAGTGTAAGATATAACAAAATAATAATTTATAAATTATCAAGGGTTCATGAGGGAGGGGGGCAGGAAGGGAGGGGGGGAAATGAGGAGCTGATGCTGGGGGCTTATGTGGAGAGCAAATGTTTTGAGAATGATGTAGGTAACAATTGTACAAATGTGCTTTATACAATTAATGTATGTATGGACTGTGATAAAAGTTGTATGAGCCCCCAATAAAATGATTTTAAAAAAACCACTGTGCTCAAGTTATCCAGTTTCCCCTGCTAAGCACAGATATTAACATCAACATTAAGCGATGCTGAAAAGTTCTAGGTGTCAATGGCAGCAAACTGGATGCACTGAACCTTTCCTTCGTTCCTGAGTGTCAAAGTAACGACTGTACTTTCCTTTCTAAAGAAGATAGTCTCAATGAAAAAATAATAAACAAAATAAATAACAAGTTTCCCATTAACTATGTAGCCATACTTCTCTCACCTTTTTCAGAATGTCATCAACAAGTTTCAGAAATATTTCATCCACATTGAAATTATCCTTGGCACTTGCTTCACAGAACCGCATCCCAGTTATCTGCTGTGCAAACTAAGGGGAAAAATTCTATGGATGGGGTGCAACACGGTCTATGCCCCACCAGGCAACGGTGCCGCGAGAAATCCAAGTGAAGAGGGGGAAGCAGCCAATCTTCAGAGTCCCCTCATGTGCAAGCATAAACTTGACAAAGTGCAGCAACTTCTTATATGATCTCTCTCTCTCTCTCTCTCTCTCACACACACACACACACACACACACACACACACACACACACACACACAGCTTCTCAGGGCAAGTTGCTTACACCAAAGTTTTTAGAACTATAATGAGCTTAACATTTAAACTGAAAATCTGGGATTCTCCAAGACTTAATCCTTAGCAAAAATCAAAAGAAGGTTAAAACACTTCCAAAACTCAAATTATACCTCAAACCAAACTCACTGACACTGAGTTCATTCCGGCTCATACTGACCCTAAGACTGTAAATCTTTAAGGGAGCAGACAGCCTCACTTCCTCTCAAAGAGCAGTTGGTGGATTTGAACCACTGACCTTGTGGTTAGCACCTACCAACGCCTATAGCACCACCAACAGGGCCTCTTAAAACACACAGAGTAAAAGAAAAGGACGGAACCAATTTTACAGTTCAGAAAAGTATTTTCTCTATATAAAATAAGAAGTTAGATAATTACAAGGTAGTATATATTAACATTTTTTCATGCATTTAAAAATGAATGTAAATAAATAAGGGCATGACTGAACAGCCGTACTGTATTTTTTCCTTAAAAGCTACCAGTGTTGGCTCTACTTAGTAGAGATTTAAAAAAGTTTAAAATATATTTATCATTAAAATATCATTTTACTACCGATATAAAATATCATTTTACTACCGATATAAAATATGTTAGGTTATCCTTTGGACTTTTTTATGTTAGAAGTGTTTGCAAACCAAAGTAGAACACTGGCATTCTTAGGCTTCCCTTCTCTTACCTTTTCACCTTGTTGTCTGGTAATTTCTCTGTCAGTTTCACAGTCCAACTTATTTCCCACTAAGAGAAGTTCTGCATCTTCTGAAGCATACTGTGGAATGTTAACAGAGGCTGTTAACAAGATGGGCACAGCCACCTACTAACCAGGTAAACCAATCTAGCATTTCTCCCAGTCTGTCTCCCAGCCAACAGACGAAGGGGCATCACACAATTTTCACAGGGCTTTTCACATTTTAAAAAGCTATTCAGTAAAAGCATTAAGAACAAACATGTTCTTAGCCTTAGACTCAATTTCTAAATATCTAACATACAAAAAAGGTGATTCGAAATTTAGGCAATGGTGTGCACCTGGTATAGTCATGAATTGAAAACAACCAGGCAAATAAAATGAAGAATTTCAAAACTTAAATTAAAAAATGAAACAAATAACAAAAAGGTTTTTAAGACAAACCTGAACAGTATGTATGACCTTGGCTAAGTTACTTCACCAAGTGAGGAGTCTCTCCGTGAAGCATGGCTACCTGTTGGGACTGCTGTGAAGACTAAACAGTGCTTGGCAGAGTAAGCACCCCCGAAATGATGTGCAGAACTTATTTAAGAATAAGTGCCAAAGAATTAAAGAGCGTATTAGAACTCAAGATCTTACAGCATCCAATAATCAAAACACTGGCCAATGGGAAAGCTTGCTAATAAAAGACAAACAAAAGAAACGGAAGCGCCTAGTGGGTCCTTTAAAATGTAGGCCACTTCCTTTGGTTTTAAATTCATCCCATAGATTCTGGAAAGTTGGAGACTACAATGAGATGGCTGCCTCTAACTCCCTTAGGAGCACCCTTTGTGGCTCCCCCTGAGGGGAGCACAATGCCGGAGACGGCCTCCCACAGGACATGCAGTGCAGAGGTAGCTGGGAGAGCAGGGCTTTGGCAACCAGAAACACCCTCTCCAACATTCTTTAGCAGACAGTCTAAAGATTTGTAAACAAAATCCTCTCTCTAACATTTTGGCTGTGATTGTTATCCAATGGAACCAACATTAAATTATTTCCCAAGGGAAAGGAAACTGTCCCATTGTGGTCACCTGTGTAGCATGATCTCTCATCCCCAACTACTCTGCCTCTTTAATGAGTATTTTGTGTATTGTCTTTGGAGAGGAACCCACAATAGATAGACCCACTCAAATAGACCGAGGCTACCGGAATGCAGTCAATCGCGAGTCAAAGAGCAACATCTTCATTTGCTTAAACTGTGAACTAAAGGGCACTGGTCATTGTCCAGGGGTGAGAGCTTGTCTACAGACACTGTCGGACAGATGATTCCTAGAAGTATGTACTCCAAGGGTCCTCACAAGTGAGAAACAGGAGTGCCCACAACCTGATTCCATGGAAGCGGTGAATATAACTGAAAGAGGATGTTGAGGCTTTAAAGCCAGACACCAAAATACAGCTTCTGTTATACATAAACTGCGTGGTTCTGGATAAACCTAATTCCCTGCCTTGTCTGCAACACAGAATACACACCACTCTGAAGGTCGTAACGACTAAATGATGGTTAGTGTGTAAAAGCACACTTGATAAATGTGTTTCTCCTTGCTTTAAAAAAAAAATTTGATTAGTACCCATAAGACAAAACATTCATTATCTGAGAGAAAATGCAGAATATACCTTATCAATCATTTTCATCCATTTAGGCAAATCATCAAATGTCTCCTTCTTGGTGATGTCATATACTAATATGATCCCCTTGGCACTTCTGTAATAAGCTGAGGTAATGCTGTTGAATCTTTCTTGACCGGCTGTGTCCCTAAGAAATAGCAGCAGAAATCAGTTTCCAAGCAATAAGAGTGCCACGTTCCAATTCAATTCTATCACAAGGTAATAAGAAAATCATGGATGTTCCTGTCTTTCTTACATTGCTAACTGCAACTAAAGAGAGCAGTAAAAAGTCAGGTAGACTAAAATTACACGAGACAAAGTATATTTATACATGGCTAACTACAGTAGATGGATGGCAATGGATTATGAATCGAGATCAACAAAGTATGCAAAAACTATTTTCCTTTAAAAGGCAATCAGTAATGAGTATCACACAATATCAACATATATGATCATGTGTCTTCCTAAAGCAGGAGGCAGAATTTCTAGTAATTTAGAACCTAAGAAACAGCTCACATTTTAGGTGGTTAACAAAACAATTATAAATATACCTGAAAGCAATGATGACACAGAGAATACAAATTTAACAGACAGGGGCTCACGCATGTGCATGCATATATGTATGCTCACACCCGTAAGCAGTTAAGTGGTAAACGTTCTAGGATTGTACAAAACAAAGGCTTCGCTTCCCATTCGCCCCAGCACTAGTGCTAATATAATAGTAGGCCTGGGGCCCCTGGGGTAGTTTAACTCTTTCAGATGAGGAAAGAATGTTTCAGAAGTACACTCTGGTTACACTCACTCAATAGCACCAAGTCATGCTGTGGGACAAGCAGCCGAGCTGCCTCAGCCGGCCGACCAACATGAAGAGTGTTCTACCACTGAACTCCTGCCTTTGGACCACACCCTAGGCACATGCATGACAACCAGCAGGGGGGCTTTGTGGTTAATTAGTTAGTGGCTAGTGTAGTTATGGTTACACTAAAACACAAAGAACTCCCAGTATCTTTTAAACCAAGATTTTGAAGCTTAAAAATAGTTAGTTTTATGATAAAAAGGAAATGAAAACAAAGGGAGGAAGAAAACAGATCCCACAATAACTTAATGATGTAAAAAAATCTTGCACATAGCAAAAACTTAACTTTTTCAAATGAGTTGCCTTTCCAGTGTGAAAATTAACACAGAAAAGCATAGAAGTAATTTTTAATTTCTTAATGCATCTCATAAGAGCCAATTATGCTAACAGCTGCCTTTGAGTGGACTCTCATTCATGGAGAATGCGTGTGTCAGAGTAGAAGTGCGCTCCATAGGTTTTCCCCTGGCTAAGTTTTCAGAAGTTAGGCTGCCAGGCCTAAAGGTGCCCAGGGTGAGAGGGGTGGGTCTGAATCTCACACAAGCCTCCACTTTTCAAAATACGCGATGGACGATGGTAAAGAACCAGTGCTCTGGCCGTGCTTCCATCTCTCCAGGGCAAGGTTGACTCCCACTATTTCCCGTCTTCACTTCTGAAAAGATGAAGCTTTAAATTTCACTCCCATGATTCATCTTTCTAGGAATTTTCTGTGTATTTGTCTATTAAATTTAGATTTATTACAGCTGGCGCACGTTTGCACTCCCTTTCTGCTGCTGGTACAAATGGAAACGTTTCTTACAACTGCTTCCTCAGTTTGGTAATACAATGATGTTTCAACAATTCAAAGATTCTTATTTGTTGTATTTAATATAGCCATTTAAATAATGAAGTTACTAATTTATAAGGACTCATTTCAAAGACCTGAAATATCATCTCTTCTAAGCAGAGAACCAAAGGAAGTGGGCACAATACCAATATAAATCATGGCTGGTTAAAATTAAAATTTCCAACAGCGAAGAACAGGATGAAGACCTTATAGAATGAAGATTTCATTTTACTTGGACCCATAATTAATGTACAAAAGTAGCAGTCAAAAAATCAAATGACATATTGCAATAGGGCAATTCTGCAGCAAAACAGCTCTTTAAAGTGTTAAGAAACAAAGATGAAGACTAAGGTTAAGGTGCACCTACCCACGTGACGGCACTTTCAATTGCTTATACACATGTTGTATAAGCATGTTGTGCAAGCTGACAAGAACAAAGGAGACTAAAAACTGATGTATTTGAATTATGGTACTAGCAAATAGTATTAAATATGCCACGAAACAGACCCAGGAATGACTTCTCCTGGACTTGCACTAAATCCTAGCCCCAACTTAAGAACAATTAGTTCTTACATCATGGTCCTGTTCAATACTTTCATGAACGTATCACTGAAGCTAAGGGTGCTATAGCAGTGTGGTGAAGAAAGCAGATGGTGTCCAGCTATCAATCTGAGTAGTGTGTGGGATCTTAAAGGCTTGTATTTAAACAAACAGCTATCTAAGTGAGGAGTCGACTAAGTCCATGCGGAAGCAGCACACCAGGTTGTGTGATCCAAAGATGACAATTACAAAATTCGAATATGGTGAAGAGAAAAGTATCAGGGCTAGAATTATGAACGCCCAAACCATTCAGCAGAGGATCTAGCAGACCCATACGCTCCAGCCAGGCGGAGTCCCAAACAGCCCTACTAGCTGCCAGAGACCATTGTAATCCTGATTATGCTGAATCTAACACAGTACTTGGCCAGTTGACCTTAAAGACACGATCTGAAATTGTTCTGGGAGCAAGTATCTCTTAGTTGTTTCATGACAGAAATTTCTTCCCTGGCTCTTTGAATGCTGATGGGGGTCTTCTCCCTCTAACAACACATTTTTCTATTTTTGTCTTTACACTAATAAGATCTGATCCTTACCACCTTAGTGTGATTTTTTTTTCTGTTCAGTTTCCCACCTACGAAGCACAGGAGGAATGGATTATGATAAAAATGATCCAATGGGTTATAGGGAAAGCAGGGGTGGGTTGGGTGATTGGCTGGGAAAGGGGATTTCAGGAATGGATAATGAGGGCAGGAGGGAGGAGGAGCAATAGGACTGACCGTGATTGCACAACTCATACTGAAGGCAATTTAACCATGGTGGTGGTGGTGGTGGTGAGAATGCGCTTAGATGTGGTGGTGATTGTACAATTCCCCTTGACATGCCTGAACGACTCAATTATATGATATGTAAATTATGTGCCAACAAAAATGTTGGGGGGGGACCCCACAAAAAAACAAATATACCATGGACTCCAAAAAAGTCAACAAATCTGTCCTGAAAGAAGTATAGCCAGACTAGTCCTTAGAAGAAAGACCCCATTACCAGAGGGTCCAGTCTCTAGAAAGGGCAGTATGCTGAGCAAAGTAGAGGGTCCAGGAAAGCCGCGAAGACCCTCGATGAGATGGACTGACACCGGGGCTACAGCAATGAGCTCAAACATAGTAACTGTTGTGGGGATGGCACAGCACTGGGCAGTGTTTTGCTCTGTTGTACAAAGGGCTGTTATGAGCCATCCATTCACAGGTTTCCTCAAAACATGTTTACACGTCTCTGTAAAATAAGTGGAGGGCTGCATGCAGGTTCTCTTAGTAATATAACTTGTCTCAGCCTCCTTAGTACACCTTTAAAAAATGGTGCCATCACTTGCAAGAACCGATCCAGGAAATTTCTGATTGAACTGTGTTGGGCAGCAACTCATGGGTTGTGGCTCATGGTGAAAATGTACTTGCACCGACTTCTGATACCAATAGTGTCTGGAGTGCTGCGTCATTAGAAAAATTGATGTTATCAGTGGAAAAACCCAGAGGGATGACTGGCAATATTTTACTTTTCTGTTTATCTGTTTGTATGGGTCTTTGTTTTCCTACTGTTTGTTTTTATTTACTGGTTTGTTGCTGTTGGTGGTGTAGTTGGCTTACGGGGTTTTGATTTTGTCATAAGACCACCACCACAGCAAACCCGAGTCATGCATATCCTGGTGATAAGCAGATGGAATCTGGGATCCCACTTAACTCTAACCCCAATCCAAGAACAGTTAGTTCTAATAACACGATCCTGCTTGATACTCACCAGCATGAAATGATCACTGCAGATAAGGGAGCTACAGCAAAAGGTGATGAAGAAGCAGAGGGTGCCCGGCAATCAACTGGAAGAGTGTCTGGGGTTTTAAAGGCTTGTATTCAAATAAGCAACCATCTAAGTGAGGAATCAACTAAGTCCACTTGGAAGAAGAACAACAGTTTGTGCAAGGATCCAAAGATGACAATTAACAAAATCTAAATATGATGAAGGGAAGAGTATCAGGGCTTAAATTGTGAATCCCAATTTGTAGAAGGATATGGAGGGCAGTGGGCGCCCAAACCCATCTGCAGAGCATCTAGTCAGATTAGGCCTCTGACAGAGCCCCACTAGTCACAGGCAGCTAGAGGCAGCTTTTACTGCCAGATAGAGATCATTGTAATCGCGATTATACTGGATCAAACCTGATACTTGATCAGTTGACCTTCTTGACGCAACGTGAATTTGTTCTGGATACAAGTATTTCTTGCTTGTTCTATGACAAAAATTTCTTCCCTGACTTTTTAAATATTGAAGGTGGTTTTTTCCTTCTTATTCATTATCTGTATTTGTATTTTTATATTACTATTATTTTATCCATACCACTTTATTTTGCTTTCTTTTGTTTCTGATGAGACAGGGGCTGTTTAGGGTGGTACAACCATAGACATTTTTGTATTGTTTCTGTTGGGTTCCCCAGTTTGTGACGCACAGAAGGAGCAGATGCACAGAGATAATGACGGATGCAAGGCTTTACAGGGATGGAGGGGTGGGTGACAGGGAGGGTGAGGGGATCTTGGGAGCAAACAATGAATGCAGGAGAGGGAAGGCTCACTAGAACCGACTGTGATTACACAAATTATGACTACAAGGAAGAAGAAAATGTTCTAGAATTGAATGATGACAACTGTACTCTTATTGATAGGGTTGAATTATTGAATTGTATGACATGTGAATAAAGTGCAAATAAAACTTAAAAAAAACAACAACAACCCTGGAGGAAAAAAAAGATGCAAAGTAATAGCTTCTGAAGCGACATGCTGGGCTGTTACATTCAAAACAGAGAGGTCAGCTCAGAAGTTCTGGCCACTGCTTTTAGTATTCCGAAGGGATAATGTTAGTACGACTTTCTTGAAGGACACGAGACCATCAAGCACTGGGACTTATTAGGAAGAAATTTTAAGAAAACTGAGCACTGCACTGAGAGGAAATAGACAGCAAAGGTGCAGCAAGGCATTTTCTCCATCATGGCAATGCTCATTCTTTGAAGACAGTCAGGGCTGCCCAAGGATTTTCACTGGGAAGCATCATCCCATTCAACCTGCAGTCCTGACCTTGCCCCTTTAAACTTCCTTTTGGTCCCCAAACTAAAACATGACATTTAAAAAAGGTACAAATGGAGTCCTTTGAGGATGTCAAGACATCTCTTTTGATGTGGTAATAGTGGAAGAACGCAGAACTCTTGGGAAGACAGGTTAGAGACAGAAACACTACTTTAGGAAGTGTATAGACCTAGTTGAAGGATATGTCAAAAACAACAGCTTCATATTTTTATAGTTTTGTTTACTAAGTGATTGTATAGCAATATTTCTCTTATATATATATATCCAAAGCCCATTTTATTTTGCTAGATTTACATAATGTACTCACATACATACACGTGACATTGCAAGCTTTTTGTAATTTAAATTCTTAAGAATCTATAGTAAATACTATTGTGTTAGATTAGTTGTGTCCGAAAATGGGTTCATAAACTAATGTGGTGAAGAAAGCTGATGGTGTCTGGCTATTACAAGATACAGCGTCTGGGGTCTTAAAGGCTTGAAGAAGGTAAACAAGCGGCTATCAAGCAGGGAAGTAACAAAGTCCACATGGAAAAAGCACACCAACCCATGTGATCATAAGGTTTCGACAGGATCAGGATTGGTATCAGAAGACCCAAAAACAATCAATCATACTGATACAAATAAGAGGGTTCAGAGTGGAGACCCACAGCCCATGTGTAGACAACTGGATATCCCCTCATAGAAAGGCCACAAACCACAAGGAAGGGAGAGCCAGCCAGGGTGCAGTGTAGCACTGACTTAACACACAACATTCCTCTAATTCCTTAATGCTACCTATCCTCCCCACAATCATGTCCCCAGTTCTACCTTACAAATCTGGCTAGACCAGAATATGTACACTGGTACAGGTAAGAGCTTCAATACACAGAATCCAGGAAAGATAAACCCCTCAGGACCAATAATGAGAGAAGCGATACCATGAGGCTGGGGAGAAGTTGGGGGGAGGAAGGGGGAACTGATCTCAATGATCAACATATCATACCCTACCCCCAACCAACAGAAACGTGGGTGAAGGGAGACTGTGGACAGTGTAAAATATGAAAATTAAAATAATTTATAAATTACCAAGGGTTCACAGGGGTGGGGTAAGAAGGGGACAAACAGGAGCTGATAACAAGGGCTTAAGTAGAAAGAAAATGTTTTGGAAAAGATGATGGCAACATATGTACAAATGTGCTTGATACAATTGATGTACGGATTGTTGCAAGAGCCCCCCAAAATGATTAAAAAGAAAAAAAGATTAATTGTGTCCAGAAACCAACAAGAAAAACTGTATTTCTTTTAAGAACACTTCTGTAGTTGTGTGACCACTCTCAGCACTCATTGCTGGTCTTGAGTTATTTTCTGAAAGACCAGTCTCCATGTCCTTTAAGTTGTCAATAGAGCCTGTTAAGCACTATGAAAGCCAACAGAAATGACACCTCCTCAGTGCCAGGTTTGCTATCTTACCCTAAGAAACATCCACAACCCATATCCACTCATCGAAGACAGGCTTTTATTTCTTTTCAATGAACAATAAAATCAAGAGAAATTGGGGAGGCGAGAACACCTCTGTATTGAAAATCAACTGGAAGCTCTCAGAGGTTTTTGATCAGAAAATCAGAAGTTAGCTATTATTGGCCCAGCACCATCTACTAAATCTCCTAGACAAGCACTCTTTCAACTTACTCTGCTCCCTCAACTGATGGCTACACGCGTATGACAAAGCAAAGACAGTAACACAAACAAAGGACTGCATTACTCGGAATAAGTAATAAAAACAGAAGGAATCCTGTTGACCCAGGGGCTAACCATTTGGCTGCTACATTGGTGGTTTGTCTCACCAGTGGTTCTGCTTCTGTGACGGTTACAGCCCAGGATACCCTACAGGGCAGCTCTGTTCTGCAACATGGGGCTGCGATCCAAAGATCAGCAGTTCTACTCTGTCCTACAGGGTTGCTATGAGTCGGCACCAACTTGAGAGAGGATTATATGAATTAGAATTGACTCAAGGACACAGAAAATCAGTAAGAATTAAGCCCCTGACTCTAATATTAAGCCACTTTACAAAATGGATGAACAATGAGGAAAGGGCTTAGATTTTTTTTTTTAATCTTTTCAAATACCACCACTTGTCTGTCAGTTGGCTGTACTGTGGTGGTTTATGTGTTGCTGTGATGCTGAAGCGATATAACTGGTACTTTAAATGCCAGCAAGGTCACACAAAGTGAATAGGTTTTAATGGAGCTACTAGACAGAACAGACACAAAGAAGGAGTCAGCCACCTACTTTCGGGGAAGCAGCCACCGAAAACATGATGAATGAAAGCAAACACTGTTGGGGACAGCGCCAAAGTTTGGGCTCTGAGGTCAGAGGGCACTTGAAATGCAGCACTTGAAATGATCAGCACTTAGAATGTAAGAAGTATGAATCTAGGAACACTGGAAGCTGTCAAACTGGAACGGAACACATAAAGATGGATAGCCTAGGCGTCAGTGAGCTGCAATGAACTGGTATTGGCCATTTTGAATCAGAAAATCATATGGTTTACTATGCAAGTAATAACAATCAAGAGGAATGTTGCATTCATTGTCAAAAAAAAACTTTGCAAAATTCATCTTTAAGTACATTATCTGTGATAGTATTATATATCTGCCTCCAAGAAAATCGAATCAATATAATTATTCAAATTTATGCGCCAAGCACAAAAGCTAAAGGTGAGGAAATTAAAGAATTCTACCAGCATCTCCAGTTGGAAATTGATCAAGATGCACTGATAATTACTGGTGATTAGAATGCAAGCGTTGGGGAAAAGAGGAAAGAACAGTAGTAGGAAAATATGTCGATGTTAGAAATGAAGCTGAGAATCGAATGATAGAATTCTACAAGGCCAATGACTTGTTTATAGCAAATACCTTTTTTCAACAACAAACTGCGACAACATACATGGACTTCTCCAGATGGAAAACATGAAAATCAAATTAACTATATCTGGGGGAAAATGATGGAGAAGCTCAGTATCAGTAGCTAAAACCAGGCCAGGGGCTGACTGTGGAACAGACCATCAATTGCTCATATGTAACTTCAGGTTGAAGCTGAAGAAAATTAAAGCAAGTCCACAAGAGCTAAAATACAACTGATTCTGTCCCAACTAATTTTGAGAATATTGAAAAAGCAGATTTTACTCACTGAATACTAATGACAGAAGATCTGCTGAGTTGTGAGATGCTATCAAGAGCATCATTCATGAAGAAAGCAACAGATCACTAAAAAGACAGGAAAGTATGAAAAGATCACAGTCCATGTCAGAGGAGACGCAGGAAGTTGCTCTTAATTGTAGAGTAGCTAAAGCAAATGGAAGAAATGATGAAGTCAAAGAGCTGAATAGAAAATTTCAAAGGGCATCTAAGAAGACAAAGTAAAACGTTATAATTACATGTGCAAAGACCTGGAGTTAGAAAACCAGAAAGGAAAAACATGCTCACTCAGCATGTTAAATTGAAAGAATTCAAGAAAAAAATTAAGCCTCAAGTTATAATATTCAAAGATTCCAAGGACAAAATGATGAATGATGCAGGGATCAGCAAAAGAAGATGGAACAAATACAGTCATTTTACCATTTCAAAAGGAAGCATATGAGCAAGAACCAATGGTGCTGAAGGAAAAACTTGTTCAAGCTGCACTGAAAGCATTATCCAAAAATAAGGCTCCAGAAATTGATGGAATATACATTAAAATGTTTCAACAAGATGATGAAACACTGGAAGCACTCCCTCATCTATGCTAGGAAATTTGGAAGATGGCTACTTGGCCAATTGACTGGAAGAGATTCCTATTTGTACTCGGTGGCAGTTACATCACCTGTCAACTTGTGAAAGGGTAAAGTCTAGTCTGTCAATCAGGTCACAGCCAGTGAGGTCTCTGTGAGAGCATGGCCTTCTCCTAAGGATTCTAGGAGCTCCAGTTTTCCTCCCTGGAGGAGCCACGTGGAGACCCTGCCAGCACTGAGATGCTTCCACTGCAATTGGATCCACAAGACTTTCTACTCACTGGCCTGTGATCTTCCTGCATTTGGCATCATTGCATGTGTTGTGTGAGTCTGAAAAGGAATAGAGGAATATATAGATTGGTATTGAACATATGGGTTAATATTGGACTTAGGGACTTGATCTGGATGGCTGGGATGTTTTCTCAATATACAATTGCTCTTTTATATAAAATTATTTCTTAGACACATTAGTGTCTCTGAATTTGTTTCTCTAGTCAACCCAAACACACACCCATTCCAAAGAAAGGTAACCCAACAGAATGCTCAAATTATGGAATAATATCACAAGAGGTTACTGCATGGTTTAGAATCAGAAAAGGTATGTCACGGTTATATCCCCTAACCATCATTATTCAGTCTGTATGCTGACAAAATAATCAGAAAAGCTGGATAGGGCATCAGGTTTGGAGGAAGGTTTATTAACAACCTGAGCTATGCAGATCAACACAACCTTGCTTGCTGAAAGTGAGGAGGAAGTGAAGAACTGGCTAATGAAAATCAAAATCCTTACTAGACCAATAGGCAACATGATAAAAAGAAAGGGTTAAAGTTGTCTGTGGGAGGAGGTCAGCTCACAAACATCCTCCCTGCTGCCAGACAGCTGTCTCCCCGCACCATAGGGGACATAGTGTCTCCCTACTCCCTGCTGCTGGGGACAATGGACAGGCTCCAGTAGGAGGAGTTCATATCCGACTGATAATGGTCTCTATCAGTTGAGCCAGGAACAAGTCAAACCGGCTCTGAGGCTCTGTGATATTCAAAGTTAGGCTGCCATCCTGTATCTAGAACCCACCCATCTTGCTGCGTGTATACCCTCAATCCCTCCTATTCCTATTGCGTGGATACCCTTAGATCACCCCCTCCCATTACTGTAATACCTATAGCACAACCCTTACCTGTGATGTATGTCTTCACCTGTAATTAGGGGGCTTGGAAGAACAAGGACATTACTTTGAGGACTAAGGTACACCTGACCCAAGCCATAGTGTTTTCATTCGCCTTGTATTCATGTGAGTTGGACACTGAAAACGGAAGACCAAAGAAGAATCCATGCACTTGTAACATATATCTGTTACACTACAGCTATCAGGCATCAGAAAGCTGCAAACACATTCTAATGTTAGCTGTACTACCCTTTGTTATTACTCTCATCAAAAAGCATTTCATTGACAGGTATTGGGTACACGGATAGACACACCAAAACCCATGTAAAGATGATTTTATTTTTAAATGGCCTACAGTTAAAACCCTCAACCTCCATACAAAATCCTTTGCTGCCATTTTCAGACTTCAAATAATGGGCAACAAAGTACAAGTCTGCTGCTTTTTCAACCATGGGTCACTGCATCTTTATTTTGTTATTCGAGTAGTATTTCAGGAAAACTGTTAATTTTCCATGATCAGGGTACAAGCAAACAAACAAAAATCCATAAGGCGAGTTAGAGGGTGACAGATGATCAAATGTAGCTATTACCTCAGGCAAGCAGGCTGGTTCGGCCGCAGTGTGCCCAGACAGGGATACAGATGAAGAATGGAGACATGCCACTAACATTCACGCACTGGTGACGTCACAGACGAGCAGCACGTACCGCAGATGAAAGCACACACACACATGGTGGACAAACACTCAGAACTGAGCGACCTGCCAAGAGGAGTTAGTAAGCTGAATGCATCTGTGACATGAGAAATAAAACAGCATTCTCAGAACACCTCACTGTGTCCCTCCACCAGCCCAGCTCCTTGCTTCTAGAGAGCACAGCTGGAAGCACAGTATACACCC
>NW_022103955.1:1179257-1181303 GCF_000313985.2 Echinops telfairi
CACTCCTTTATAGAGGTCAGAAAACTCTTAGACTTGAAAAACGCTTTGACAGGGCTGGCTTGTTCTCTCATTAGATTTAGGATCTGAGGAAAGCATACTTTGAGAACGTCACTTCCTTCAGAAAGGGGTACCTGGGCTAATTTTCCAGTCACCATTAACGGGGAAATCATTAACAGAGCTGGAAGGATCAGCCTTGCCTCACAACCATACATACTCACCCTGGTTCACGAGGAAGAGCCTGCATTTCCCTATGGGTGATCTGACTTTAAACTGAGCAAACAAGAGTTACAAACATATGGGACACCATAACGCCAAATAACAGTAAAGACCTAGAGACAAGTAATCAAGCAATTGCATTTTAGTAATGATAGCTTTGATATGCATGCCAAATGATTGTAAATAGAAGCTTAAATAAAGGCTTCTAGTGAGTTGACATTAAAGTAGCATTTTTCTTTGTACTCTTCATGAGCATGAAATAAGTAGACTCGCTTATATATTCTCTCTCGAAGAAAGTACTGTCCCATTTATTTTTAAAATGAGTAAAAGAAAATAAAATGGGCGAGGCAAACCAGCTCGAAGAGTTAATTTTATTAGACAAGCACATGGATTGATGTTAAACACATAAAGCACGTTCTGGGGTGCACATGCTTCCTTCCACTTACCAGATCTGTAATCTAATTTTCTTTCCCCTTAGCTCTACAGTTTTGATTTTGAAGTCAACACCTATAAACAAAACAAATTAGAAGGAATTTGTCAAGAAAAACTCTACCTGTAATTTTCTATTAGTACTAGGAAGAAGAAAAACAAAAACAATTAACACTAAATCCTAAAAGGTATAAGCATAAGTATTCCAAAATCAGTACCTACTGCAATCTTCTCTCACTTCAGGATTCAAATAGAAATGTCAGGTATATTTTATGTTAGGGTTTAATACTGAACTATCTGTCTAATATTCATTGTCTATAATATATCTTTAAAATTCTTAAATGGAACTTCATACTGATATCAAAACACTTATAATATGAAGCTAATAATTCATGTATTAAAATTTCCAGCAGTCATAAAAAATTAAATATCACGATTTTTTTGTGTGGTAAACCAGAGTTTTACCAACACATTTTCTCTTTTCATTTGAGTTAATTTAGACAGTTCTCAAAGCACTGGGGTGAAACTGGGCCTCCTTTAGTAAGTAAAGGACCTGAAAATAATATTTTTCAAATGGACAAAGTCTTCAGCTCATCCATCACATAGGTATAGTGTTCTTTCCTCTCAGCTGTAATTTTTAGGATTTTTCATCTAGCATAGAAGTGAGGAGGAAATGTATTGTCATGTGCTGATAACTAGTTGAAATACCATTATCCCAGTACAACATATTAAAGAAATAGCCATTTTTTAGGCATACACTATATAACTCTTATTCCCTGCCATTTATATTGTTCACATAAAGCCAGACAACTCTCCATTTAGATAAGTATTTGTTATACTGAAACAGTTTTAAAACTATCAGCACAGAATTAAAGAGCATAATTTTAGCCATTGCAAGAATATTAGGTAGGGTACTTTCAACAAACTGGAGGAAAACAGGTAGTTTTTTCGATAGTTTTACTACTGACAACTTACATTGCACATTTAAATCAAATTGTTTGTTACTCCTTTTGTCATTTGGCAGCACTTTAAAAACACAGGCTTTTCTCTTCAGAATACCCTAGATTCAGCAGAAAAACCTTTTTTTAAAAAAACTATTTTATTTATTTTAAAATAATTTTATTGGGGGCTTTTACAACAATCCACACATCCATTGTGTCAAGAACGTTGGTACATATATTGCTATCATCCTTTTAAAAACATTGTCTTTCTACTTGAGCCCTTAGTTTCAGCTCCTTAATTTTATTTCCCTCCCTCCCCCATGAATCCTTGATAAACTATAAATTATTATTTTCACATCTTCCATTGTCTGCTGTCTCCCTTCACCCATGTTTCTGTTGTTTGTCACCTTGGGTGGGTGGGGTTATCTGTTGATCATTGTGATGTTTCTCCTCCCCCCCC
>NW_022103955.1:1181412-1202083 GCF_000313985.2 Echinops telfairi
TTAAAGAACTAGAGCAATGTTGTATGTTTCCTTGGTGCTATACTGCACCCTGACTGACTCATGCCTTCCTTGTGATCCTTCTGTGAGGGGATGTCCAACTGTCTACAGATGGGCTTTGGGTCTCCACTCCGCTCTCCTTCGTTCTCATTGATATGATTGTTTGTTTTGGGTCTTCTGATGCCTGAGACCTGATCCTCTTGACACCTCGTGATCACACAGGCTGGTGTGCTTCTTCCATGTGGGCTTTGTTGCTTCCCAGCTAGATGACCGCATGGGCATCATCAGCTTTCTTCGCCACATTTGCTTATGCACCCATTTTGTCTTTAGTGATCGTGTCTGTCGGGAAGGTGAACATCACAGAATGCCAGGTTATTATAACAAAGTGTTCTTGCGTTGAGGGAGTACTTGAGTAGAGGCCCAATGTCCGTCTGCTACCTTAATATTTAACATATAAATATATGTACACGGTGTAAGATATGAAAATAATAATTTATAATTTATCAAGGGGTCACAAGGGTAGGAGGGGAGGGAGGGGAAAAAAGGAGCTGATACCAAGGATTCAAATAGAAAGTAAATATATAGAAAATGATGATGGCAACATGTACAAATATGCTTGATACAATTGCTGTATGGAATGTCATAACAGCTTTAAGAGCTGCGCCCTCAATAAAACTCCCTCTTGGCTAGATAGACTGCACTTGGTCAAACTCTACCAGGCATTCTACACCCTCCGCGCCATGAATTTTAGATCACTCTTGTTCCCTAGTCCCTGCGTTTGTTAGTTACCCGCTTCCTATCCCCCACCTCCCCCTCTCCCATGTCTCCCTGGAACCACTGGTCGCATTGTTTTCTCCTCGGGATTGAGAAAAACCTTTTAAATGGAGTTTTATACAACAGAAACTTCTCAGCAGTCAAAATTTAGGCTGTAAAAAAATACATGCAAAACATATTTCTCTGGAAGCAAGTTTGAACAAACCATCAAACGACACAAGTGCAGAATGAAAACAGCATTTCGATTCCATCAAAAGCCTTCATCATAAAAGGCATAAAAGTCATCTAACTTCATTAAGCACTGTTCACTTTTAAACAGGAGGTGACAAAAAACATTGCCCCCAAACAACATCCCAACTCTACAGTGTTTCAGGACGTCTTCAACTCTATGCTCTCACAACGGCGAAGAGGGTCCGAGGGAGCACGGAGCATGACGACAATAGGGAGAAGGTAACCGTCTCCTATAAATCTGATCCCAGTCCTGAATGGTTCTCCACCCCTCTCCTCTGCATCATCTCCTATAGCAGTTCTCCTCTTCAGAGGCTTGATCGTCTCCTTTTACAGCAATCCCGATGGTGTGAAGTGCCACTGGGTAGGTCTCCCATGTAAATTCCAGGTACTGGGGTATGTGGTCTTTTTATTAAGGAGAATCAACTCTGATCCTATGCCATCACGCTCCATTCCATGGGCACTCTCCATAACTTGCCTGAAATCAAGGCAAATCCTGGTGAATGCCTACACTGCTTGTCATATGCAAAAGATACATCCACAATGGGGTCATATTTAGGCAACATTTCTTTTCGATTTCTTTCTGTGGTGTATAAATTCAATCCAAATATCCCAAGGCAACAGTTGGGATCAAGATTTGCCCAATTCCCAATATGACACCCATGAGAAGACAAGGAAGAAGACTGTGGTGGTGCCAACTGCAATAATTTCGATGGTAAGACCTACAGGACTAAGGAACAGGACCAAGATTTTGTATACTGCCTTTGAGAACTTCTGGATTTAGACCTACTTTCAGATCTGGACCTAGACTTTAATCTGGAACCCTGGAATCTTCCTTGGAGCAAGACCTTGCAGGGGTATGCCTTGCAGATTGCTCAGATCCACAAGTACTTCCACTTTTGGAAGAAGAATGGGATTTCTGCTCGCTGTAGTTTTGCTTGCCACTGTTGCTCGTGACCCGTCTGCAGTTGCAGCTTGAAGCACTTTGCCTGTAGCTGTCAACATGTGGAAGGCAGTGGTCAGAGCTGCTCAGACACGAAGCACCCCACACTGCCTCCTCACAGGCTCAACCCTAAACATGACTTTTTTTTATCATTATATAACTGAGGAAAGCTTATCTTTATGTTTTTCTTATCCAATTTTATTTTATTCATTTTGATAATGCTAATAAGCAAATCTTTTGGACCAAGGGTCCCTGCGTATACAGAACCTGCTAAACTCAGGAGACAGAGAAAGCTGCAACCTAAAAACAGTCCAAGATGGATAGGAGCACAGCGAGGACACGAGTGGCAGTGGCTCAAGACAGTCAGAACCAGGAGACTAGTGCAAGGTGGCTGTGGGAGGCTTCCTGATCCATGGAGAGAGCAAGCTAAGTGCTATTGACTGAGAGGCTTGCTGATAAGTGTATATTTTTGGCCTTTGGGCACTTGTAGGTAAAGCTATAACTCTTACCCAAGCAGGGTAGATGCCAGGCTGTGTGAGATCCAACAGCAGAGGTCCAAGAAGTACAACTTACTGGGTTCCAAGGTTTAGAAGAAGCTGAATGTTATCCTGTTTAGAAGCTGCCCTCATTGATAAACTATGCTGACTTGTATCTCATTACTTCCAAGTCAATCCCAGTCTTGAATTGTAGCCTGTAGTCCTGACAAACCACATAACCCAAATAAGGTCTGTGAGTTCTGTGGCTCTTGCAACAATTTATTTAACCTAGAAGAGAAGTGGAGAATGCTGTGGGAAGAACAGGTAGTGTCAGAGATGTTTGATTTCAAGATTCAATTTGGGGTGATGGTGATTGTCTTCCTCCTGAAGTTAGATGAAGTTTGATGCATTACAACCCCTCATGTAATAATTCTTTCCATTCCCAGCTGAGAAACACTAATAAACTTTTATCTGTATGCATTTCCTGTTCTAGATGGTTCATGTAAGTGCAATCATCAATTATTTGTCCATTTGAGTCTGGCTTCTTTCATGCAGCATGTTTTCAAGGTTCAAACACTTAGCAGATATACTACAACTTTCTTTGAACCGTTGAGTAACTTTCCATTGTAGTTACACTACATTTTGCTTATCCATTCATCAGCTGATAAACATTTAGGGTGTTGTCACTTGTTGGCTGTTGGGAACAATGCAGCAATGAACACTGGTATCCTTAAGTCTTGCAGGGTGAAAATGTTTGGTCATGGTGAAGGCACTTCCTTAGGAGACCTGGTAGCAGGGTTGGGCTGCTAACCACAAGGTCAGCAGAGAAAGATGCAGTCTTGGAAACCCAGTGGCAGTACAACTCTGCCCTGTAAGTGCTGGAATCCATTTGATGGCGGTGAGCTTGGTTTCCTGCTTTGAAGGTTTTCTTATGACGGTGTAGTGGATTAAATGTCGGGCTGCGAACTGAAATGTTGGCAGTTCGAACGGACCAGCCGCTCTACAGGAGGAAAACAGGGCAGTTTGTGTTTATAAAGATTTACAGGGGGTTTATGAGCTGGGCCCGATTTGAAGGCAGAGGATCACTCGATGTTTACCGTATATACTTCAGAATAAGTCAACCCAAATATCAGCTGAGGCACCTAATTTTACCACAAAAACTGCATTAAAAATGTGCTGAAAAACTCAGCTTATTCACGAGTATATGCAGTAACTTTTTAAGAAAACAGCAAACAATTTCCCACAGTACTTATACTATTTTATGTTCCCTCCAGCAACAATTATGGGCTCCAATTTTTTCCCACATCCGTGAGATATATAGATTAAAAACCAAGTTTTCATCATGTTGCTTTATATGCTTCTCAGTTATGGCAAACTTTAATTTCAACAATATTTTTCATACAATTTTCAGAGTTAAGAAAAATGAGCGAATGAGAAGCTGGCTAACTTTGAGAAGCAATGACAAATTGCTTCTCGCCTGTCCCACAACCCAGTCAGTACACCTTGGGGCTCTGGTGCGGCATGTCTCGGGAACACACGGTGTCATCCCGGGGACTCGATGTAACACTTTCATGTCAGGTGATGACCCCAAGGCAAGTGAGAGGCATTATAAATAGTAACATTTTGAAGCCACCAAGACAATGCCAAAAGGCATGTTTGTAAACTTAGGAGGCTGTGAGGTAGCCTTCCTTCTGAGGAAGAAAAACAAGATGCATAAATAGAAGAAGCCATGAGACAACAAAGCTGATCTCTCACCCCAGAAATAACTTCAAATGTCATCGAAGAGAGCTGGCGAATTCAAATTCATCTCCAGTTCTGGAGAATGGATTTGCTTTTTGCAATCAAACAACACTCTGAAGGGGCCTTGGAATGCGAGCACGTTTGAGCACACACAGCATTACTGGACAGGGCGCCTCACTCACGCACGCATTCACACAGGAAACAACATAAAAGTGACAAAGAAACAGCCTGAGAGATTTTCTATATCCTATTAACAAGGCAAGCTCAATGACAAAGCATTGTCTGCATGATACAAAGTTAGGATTTCACTAGCAGAAAACTGCATTGGTAGCAATTTACAAACCTAATTCTTATTTTGTTATATGATCTGTTCTTGTTTAATTTAGTTTCCGATTAAAAACTTGTCATAATATCAGCTACTTTACTGACAATAACTGGCAGATAAGACCTCTCTTGAAACTTGCTTAAAAAAAAAAAATCCCTCAAAACAGCCTGCATGAATAATTTTTGTTTGAGTACACAGGTCTCTACTAAGGGTTGTTCAGAGTCTGCGCACATCAGATGCTCTTTTTCAATCCATTTTCGTAACTTTCCCCGATCCTAGCAGTCCTACACTAAGACTATTTTCCATAGTGAAGTTCCATAAAAAATTACAGAATAGATATCCATATTCAAACAAAAAATATGCAGTAATGTTACTGCTCCATGATTGTAAATATGTTGCTATTTTTAATTACTAGCATTAACAATGTGTTTAGACAAAATGAAGATGATGTTGTTTGTAGATTAACTAATAACATCATTAACAACAGAAAAATAGCCACCCAGTGGTTTGTTTGTTTTTTTTTTTGGGGGGGGGGGAGGAAGGAATGGGACCAGTGGCTATTTTTAAAATTTCATAAACAAAATAAAACAAAACAAAACCCAGTGCCTTAAAATTGTCCTGTCTTATAAAAAGAAAACCCACAGATTGGGGGAAAAGATATGTGGCAATGATATATCAGATAATCTAAAAAAAAAAAAAAAAACTATAGAAAACTACAAAACCTTAATAAATAATCTAATTCAAAAATTAGGGATATATGAGTAGACAATTCACTAAAAGTGGCATCCAGGGGCCCAATAATCATATGAAGAAATACTCAAAATCACTAGCTATAAGAGAAAAAAAATTAAAATGATATTCTACCTCAAACTGAAAGCAAAATTAAAAACAAATACAACACAAAAAACCCAAAACAGGAAATATGAAATACTGGAGAGGATGCGGAGGGGCCCTTGAAACCAACGGTTAGGAATCGAAAGGGGCAAGGTAGGGTGGAGACTTCATTTCTACACCATTGAAATCCCAGTTTCTTGCAAGCATCTGGAGTAAACAGAGTAAGCAGTCTAGAGACAGTGCTTGCTCTCAAAAAGTTCAACCACACGTATACACTGGACAGCAGGGAGCCTTTCTTTGTTGCTCTTAGACTGGCGCCTCCTTATCAGCCTAGAAAACATTCAGACGTGCTAGAGATTTCCCACAGGAAGCCTCTTCCTCATCCATCCTCCCAGTTCTTGGACTAGGATTCTCCCACAGCCTTATCATATGGTTCCTCCATTGTCTGTCAGACAATCCTTTCTTCCCTCCCCCAATAAGGCTGTGATGTGTGCACCCTCTTTAGCTCCCTAAGGCTTAGGACATTACCTTGCCCACAAAATCAACTCAATAAATGTCTGAGGAGGGGAAACTGCCCTTCCTTCCACCTAGTGCTATACAAATAGAGAGAAATTAAGGCAAATACACAAGTAGCAGAAAGGAAGGCAGAATTTCCCTAGCACAGTCCAAGGGACAGAGCAGTTACTGCAGGGGTGCGCAGCACACACAGCACTCTAGATACAGAGCACTTATATGCCCACCTTGCATGCAACACATATTCAATGACTACACTTGGAGGTCAGCTGCTTAGAGTTTTCTCCAGTGAGCTTCCAGCCTCACAAACATGCTAAATGTTCAACACGAAAGGCAGTCCAATCTCCACACAATTTCCTGACTATGGGTGGCGCAATTCCTCTGCTGGCCTTCATCTAGCTGTTCCAAGCCACAGAAACTAATGTCTGTATCTGAAGAGATCATCCTGTTTCCTGCAGTACCTGTGATACAAGGGGATGCAAAAGCATTTTGAAAATGGAAAATGGGTCACACCTACCCTTTCAGATTATATAGATCAAAATGCAGCTCAACTCTGGCTATCAGGTCTTGTAACAACATCATTTCCACTCTTGTAGGGTTGCCAGTGGTTCTGTGTGTCCTGAGCGTCAAGAGTTGAAGGCCCGATAGCCCTATAATAAGCCCTGATCCTAACAGTTCCAGACTCGAGCCGTACCCAGGAAACGGCAGGGCCCATAAGGAGTTTGAGACCTTTCACATTTAACTTGGAGAACGAAATTGCAGATACGGGTGTTGGTTAAATGAGCCACCAAGGGCTCTCACCTCCTGGCCTCTCATCCTGAAAGATGCTACTCTCTTCACCTCTTTCCTTGGTCCACTTGGGAAGCAAAAGTAGATGCCAAAGGAAGTAGCAGCAGCAGAGACCTGGATGCTTTCCTCTAGCCCACAATTGCACACAAGCACATTTCCATAACACTTTCATTGGTTTAAAATGGAATCAGATAAATATAAATCTGGATATCAAAAAATAACTCAAACTACTGGACGAGCATATCTATTGACGAATGACTGGTCAATAGCACTTGTTTTTTCTATCAAGGAAGTAAATCTTTCATCTCTATAATTTCTTCCCAAGAAGTCAGATTAAGTGGAAAGGCTATTTGCCTTTCCCTTCCCAGTATCTCAAACACTCTATAGAATTTTGAAAAGGTTTGTTTTCCATTTTGTATTGCAGGAAAAAAGGAAATCTATGTTTAAGTGACATTCCCTACACATACCCCTTACAATGAATTATCACTGTCAGTTTATTTTCTCAGCAAGTGAAATGATTACTCTAGTGACAATAGTTTAAGCAGAACTTTTATCAATTCAATAGACATCCTACTCAATGCATTTTAAGGACGCTTTTAGAAAGGGCACAGTGACAGGCTACAGTGTCTATGCACTGATCTTGGAGTGCGCTATTTGGGTCAGTGTCCTCTTTTGTGACCTGAATTTTCCTTTGATAAAAATACTGATCACTAACATTTGCCCTGTGAGGTGGGGCCTGCTGTCCCCATTTATCAGAGAAAGGTGCAGGGATGGAGAGAACAGGGTGGTTTGCTAATACATATACATATTTTAGCTGAGTATCAGAACCTAGATTAAAATATATATCACATCCCACACTGAAAGGCTGTTATTAGAGAAGTCAGATGTGAAGAGGGGGAGATGGTAGACACGCAGAACTTTCTGAAAATAGACTAGGACCACCAAAACCAGGCATTTCAAAAACAAGGCTTCGATTGGACACTTTATTTTCTTTGTATTTGTCCTTCATATATTTTAGTGATAGAAATTAGCACAGCTCATGCGGATAAGATTTCTGAGTCTCCTTTTAGACAAGCTATTTCGAAAACGTTGTGTTTCTTTTATAATTTCTTTCCAAAAGAAGTTGCAAAACAACCACAAACAAAAGCGTCTTTTTTCACATTCCTTTCCCGCAGAAAGCAACATTTTAAAAAGGACACAAAAGATGGTCACACTTATCCTGAACGAAGAGTTCTTAGGGCCCATCCCCTAAGAACTCTGAAAGAAAAGAATTTTGAGTATTTTCAGTGAGTTGAGTAAGAAAAATAAATTGAGAGCTATGCCAAAGTCACATATATAGGGACAAATAGAACATTAGAATGTCTTAATTGAATGTGAAGCTAGACTTCTGCCTGTATCACAGCCGACTTACCCGAGAAGAGCAAAGACAACACAAATTCCTCTTATAGACCCAGGAAGCACCCTGATCTCAGAAGCTGTATTCTACCTGACGTGTGACATGAAGCTAAGCACTGCACCTGGTAAAGTAGTTTGGTAGTTGAAGAAATAGGCACCGTTGAATCAGTAAACTTGTGATGGTTATATTTTATGCCAACTTGTTGTACCTGGGTGAACGTAGGGGTGGAACCCAATAGATCAGTCAGGTCACAGCATTAGGTCGCTTCCTTGACAGTGTGGCCCTCAACTACCTAAGCCAGGATTAGCCTCTAGCTCACATCTGACCTAGACTTGGATTGGGTTGGACTTTTGTGTAACTTGGATTGGGTTACACTTCTCTGTGTAACCCATTTCTTGATATAAATCTTTTTCTACCCACATGTGTGGCAGTTACATAATCTGTCAACTTGAGTGAGGGGGTGGAGCCTATCTAGCCTGTCAATCAGGTCACAGCTTGATGACCTCATTTGGAGGTGCAATGGAGACCAATAGCTCACCAGGGGTCAGACCCAGTCTCGTTGCCTTCCCTTTCCTGCTGTTGAGACACTCAGAGCTGAAGGAGACATGTGGAGACCTGCGCCAGCATTGAGATGCTTCCACTGCCACTGGATCCACAAGAATGTGTTTCTCTAATCTACCCAGACTAACACAATATGCAAGCATCACCAGTTTTGCTTCTCTAGAGAACCCTATTTAATATACCACCACTTTAACATATTAAAAATAATTTTAAAATATTCATCAAATGTCCTCGTTGAATAGGTTTGGCCTCTGTTCTTTGTTCCATGTTTGACATTCTCTCACCAGCAAACAGTGACCACCCTATGCCATCTCTGCTCTCGTAACACATACAGGCACAAGGAGAGCCTCATAATGATGGGAACACACATACACCACCACCACCTGCATCAAGTGAGACAGAGTAAGAAAACAGTGCAACAAGGTCACTCCTATCAACGAAGAAGGCAGAAGGGGGCAGGAAGGGGGCTCAAGGGTGTCCACCACTTCCGACTCCTTCACCATAGGTTACAGTTCCAAGTTTACACCATCAAGGTATTTCACAGGAAAATGTGTGTCCTCTTTAAAGGCTTTAAGTACAATAGCTTATTTGATCCCCTAATAATCCAATGAGGTAAGTGCTATCACTGTGTCAATTTTACAGATGAAAAAACAAAAATATCTGAGGTTGAGAGAGGTTAGCAGTTTGCCCAAGGTTACCAAGCCTGCAGGTAGGATACCATACAGTAGAACCAGGGCAGTCTGGGTCCTTGACTTCCGCTGCTACTTCAAAGACAAATTAGAAAAGGAGAAGGATGGAAAGAAGAAACATATTTAATGTTAAAATGAATTTTGTGTTACTAGGAAAAGCTTATAAAATAATTCCTCAAAATAAGATTAAGGCAGGGGATGAGGGGAGACGTTAGACAGGGCAAGGTATGACAAAACAACAATTTATAAACTATCAAGGGCTCATGAGGGAGGGAGGAGCGGGGAGGGAGGGGAAAAATGAGGACCTAATGTCAGGGGTTTAAGTGGACAGAAAATGTTTTGAGAATGAAGTACAAATGCGCTTTACACAATTGATGTGTGTATGGATTGTGATGAGTTGTATGAGCCCCTAATAAAATGTTTAAAAATAAAAATAAGATTAAGGCATTCTGGCTGGGACACACTTGATGGAGAAGCGCCACGTGTCAGCTCCAGTTCTTGGTCACAGGAGGACGGGGGAAATCTGCAGAGAATATTATTTACTAACATGCAGATGGATCCAACATTTAGTGACTATCCATGGCATTTTACCTGGGTCATGTGTTTACATTTTGCTATCTCATGTTCACCTGTGTATATTTCAGGATCTATCACTGAGACCTTTTAAAAGTACTGCAGAGTTTCTTGTAGCTCTAAAGAATAAGGATTTTGGTTCCTGTGAGTCCCTCACAGCACCTCAGAGTTTCTGCATCTTAGGAGTAAGTGATCAGAAGGGAACAAACTGGCATTTCTACTGCCTTTACTAGTCAGGTATATACGATACTTCATCCCAGTTCCATGAAATAGGACAATGCTCATCCACTTTAATGATTCTTATTTTAACGAATGAGGTAACCAAGGTTAAGTAGCTTGCTTAAAACACACTGATAGCTTGTAGAGGAGGTAGGATTAAAATCTAGGATTTTTTTGTCCAACTCCAAAATTCATACCCTTTCCGTGTGTGTGTGTGTGTGTGTGTGTGTGTGTGTGTGTGATTTTTTTTAAGGAAAAAAATTTTAAGTAAAAGTTTGATTGTAGTCAGGTGTGTTATTCTCAACAAGAAGGTGGCAGGGTTCTACCACCCACCAGGCGTGGAGTGGAAGAGATTGCATGTGAAAAGAAGTAACATAACCACCACAACAATGAAAGGAGCACTATCCCAGGAGAGATTTATTCATTCAGCAGAGAGTACTGGTGGCGTGGGGAGCTAACTGTTGGGCTGATAACTAGCCAATCGCAATCCAGACCTACCAGCAATTCTGCAGGAGAAAGATGACGCTGTCTGCAACTATAAAAATTTAACCTTGGAAACCCTCATGAATCATTCTTCTCTGAACTACTAGGCACTGCAATGGACTCGCTAACAGTAGATACGTATAATTTTTTTAGGGGGGGAGGGCAGAGCTTCAGTGCTGTGGGTTAGGTGTTGAACCACAAGGCCGATAGGGCTCCTCATGAGAAAGATGAGGCTGTCTGCTCCTCTAGAGATTCCATCTCTGAAACCACGTATAGGGTCGCTTCGAAACCCACTCAAAGGGAGTAGATGTGTCTTTTGGGTTCCTGCACCTGAGAGTCCTGGGGGCGGGGGTGCTAACTAGAAACTAGAGGCTCAAGCCCACCCAGAGGTACCTAGTGATGCACTTCAGAAGGAAGTAAAAATATAAAATAAAAACCTGTCATTGAAAATCCTAAGGGGTGCAATTCAACGCTGACACACAAGGGGTCTCCATGAGTCAGAACTCCCTCAACAGGAATAAGTTTTGTGTTTTTTAGTTCCTTTGCCTGACCCCTGGCTTAGAGAATCCTGAAACTCCTAGATGGGAGGGGGAAACATTTCATCTGCAAGCTACTTACATTATAACCTTGCCTAACAGAACTGCAGTTACTTTTATTGTTGTATATTTTAAACTAAGGAGAAACTTATACAGCATCAGAAACAGACAGTGGATCTTGTGGGATGTGAAGAGGGTTTTCTGTGAACTAGACTTTGGTTTTAAGGAATAAGAATTTTTAAAGCTGTTTTTAATATACCCACACTCAAATATGGGCACTATTTTTTGCTGGTTGTTCGGTTTTCCAAATGCAGAGATGTAAGACAAAGGGACAAGCGGAGAGTAATCAGTACTTTATTATAACTATCTCCACGACTCACTTCCCCTTCTGAAACGGGCAAGAGCCAGGGAAAGCAGGCATTAGCTTTGTACCCAACTAAATGGCTTGATGCATACTTCCTACATAACACGCTCTCTCAAAATTTATCTGCTGAGTACACAACTATCTTCTTTACAAATTCAAACAAATGCTTAATTAAAATAATGTACAAATACCCAAGGTGGAGAAGTTTGCACTTATTAGTTCTCAAACCCACTGTCTTCTGAACGGTTAAAAAGTATGTTAAAAGACTGCTTCTGCATATTTCAGCCAGGGAAGAAACAGGCAGCCTGAAAGAATCTACATCACTCTTATGCCCACAGCGTGAGTGAAGAAAGCTGAATGCACTTAAGCCTAGGTCTTTAAATCACTTTTCAATCAAGCTAAGCAAGCCAGCCCCAGCTAAATCTGAATACTTTCTTTGATGACAGCTATTTTATTCCACAAATATGCCAAGCATAAGTACAGCAGTTTGCTTTAAATAAACCTACTCAATCTAAAATGTTAACCAAGATGCCTGATCTCCTTGCTTACACATTTCCCTAAGTCATCATGTTACGTCATCTTGGCAGTAGGATCTTTTTGTGCAAGTTACTCTCCAGATGGCGTGAAACTGCACTAGAGGTCTGCAGTGTTTGGCTTTGGGAGTGAAAATCCTGGATGATTATCCCCAATTTTCTTTTAAGTAAAACACTTGAGATTTTCAGTCATGGTTTGGAAGACTGCATATCAAAATAGAAGATCAAAATAAAATACACTTTTGAAATTAATTCAACAGTAGCTGCTCATGTTGGTTTCCTAGCAAAAATTCCAACAAGTTTCTCAAATAAAATACAAATGGCCAATTATCCCTTGACAGCCATGGCACAAGTCATGCCCCTTTTAACATTTGAAGCCAGACCTACTGTTAGCAGTTTCTGCAAGTGTTAAGGCTCATCTATTTCTTAAATCTCAAATGTTGTCTCCAACTCAACCATTGTCCCTGAGTAAATGGAGTCCACTAATCCCAAGCTTCCCCAGTACTTGCTGTCTCCACCTCTGTACCCCACCCTTGTCTAAATACCTGCTGCAAAAGGGAAAGCCAGGCAGTGAGAACACCAGCGCCGCCAGGCTAGTAATTAAGTTAACACAGGACATCTGCACAGTACTATCAACTTCTAGAACCAGTTATTCTCAGGACCTTGGTAGCATAATAGTTACATTTTGGGTTACTAACTGCAATCTAAACAGTTCAAAACCACCAGCTGCTCTGGGGGACAAAGACAAGACTTTCTACTCCCATAAGGATTTAACCATCTTGGCAACTCAAAGGCAATTCTACCTCAAGGGTGTAGAATCAGCATTGACTTGAAGGCCATGAATCTTTTGAGTTGAGTGACTTAGTGGGCTGCTGACAAGATGAAGCTGGTGAAGGATGAGGGCTTCTACTCCGGTAAGGAGGTACCGTCTCAGACACAGCAACAGTTCTACTATGCCCTATAGTGTTGCTATAACGTAACAACTAGCCTGGCACCTGGGTTCTCGCCTGTAAGTCAGAGTTAACTCCACGGGAGTGTGTGAGCTGCAACATTTAAAAAAGCAAAAACAAAGGGTGAACAGTAAACCTCTCAGAACTAAATTTAAAGAATATCTACACGCAAACACATAATTTCTACACAAATCGTTCAGTGACACTGGTTACATTCTTCACAATGTGTACACATTTCCAGTATTTCCATTCTGGTTGTTTAGTTTCCATGACTCTAGTTTCCCTGCCCTCTTACATTCTCATCTTTTTTGGGGGGGGGGGGATTATTTTTTACTTAAATAATTTGTTGCTCTAAAAATAGTAAAAGACTTTTTTTGTTCAAAATATTTGGGCAATACTACATCAGAATATAAGATTATAAGTTATAGTACAAATAAAACACATAACAAAAAGTGGAAGCAAAACAACTATTTCAAAAAGAAAAACAATCATATTAAATATGAAATAAAAGCCTACACATAAAACAAAACTAGTAAAAAGACTGACTTCTATTTAGACAGAGAAAGTTGTTTAAGAGTTCTAATTTAACATTTCAGTTATTTTATTATTTTTTTATTGGAGGCTCATACAACTCTATCACAATCCATACATACATACATCAATTGTATAAAGCACATTTGTACATTCGTTACCCTCATCATTCTCAAAACATTTGTTCTCCACTTAAGCCCCTGGCATCAGCTCATTTTTCCCCTTCCTTGCCATGCTCCCCCTCCCTCATGAACCCTTGATAATTTATAAATTATTATTTTGTCATAAATCTTACACTGTCCGACGTCTTCCTTCACCCACTTTTCTGTTGTCCGTCCCCGAGGGAAGGGGTTAAATGTAGATCCTTGAGATCGGTTCCCCCTTTCTACCCCACCTTCCTCCACCCTCCCGGTATCGCCACTGGTCCTGAAGGGATATCTGTCCTGGATGCCCTGTGCTTCCAGTTCCTATCTGTACCAGTGTGCATCCTCTGGTCCAGCCAGATTTGTAAGGTAGAATTGGGATCATTCATGATAGTGTGTGTGTGGGGTGGGGTGGGGGTGGGGGAGGAAGAGGACGCATTTAGGAACTAGAGGCAAGTTGTATATTTCACCGTTGCTACACTGCACCCTGACTGGCTCATCTGCTCCCCCCGACCCTTCCATAAAGTAATTGTTAACTGCTTGGTAAATCTGAAAAACTTAAAAAAGCAAAAAGAACCCCTATCTTTTACTGGCATATACGTCACATATCAAACGATTTAATTGTCCAATTATATTAAGAAGATCTGTGTAATCACCATGATCAAATTCAGAACAGGTTTTCTTTGTACTCATGTTGTTAGCGCCTCATCATTTCCACCCCCATCTCCCCCAGCAGTGACTGTCTCTACTAGATCTACTTATCCTGGATTTCACATACAGAAAAAAATCATATACAACATGAACAGAAAGCAAACAAACAAAAAAATTACCAAACAATCAAAAAGCAAGCAAAAAATATAAGAACTGAAACTTTAAAATGGGTCAAAAGAGATCAAATGATAACCTAACTACATTAGCCATAATTGAGTTTACAATGCTCTTATTCTGACAGCAAGGATATTCACATTCCTGAACTATGGCCAAATAGGACTCACCAGAGGCTCAGGTCACACCAGGATTAGATGTGGAGACTGCTAAATGAACTGGGCTTTGCCTCAAATTCACCTGTAGCAGGTTTGAGGAGTTGACGTACTTCCGTGGACATAAGGCTGAAACACTCTAGTGTGAGAAGCAGATGACTGCTATTCCAAGGTTATGGATTTGGTGACTGCTGGATTTTGGTTTGGATCGCTTGCTTTGAGGAGGCTCAATGAAAGGTGGCCCAGGACTACCCTATATTATTTTAACGCCCCATCTTGCTTTCTGTTAGGCAGGTATGTTTCTGCCTTAGTGAATGAGTGTTATTTATTGAAAGTTTTGCATTATCACCAACTCTCCTTGTTTGTGCGGAGTCTAGCCTGTCATCAGATCACAGCCTAATGGTGTCTCCTTGTGACCTTCTCATAAGGAGGGTCCTGGGAATCTCCTCCTCTCTGCTTTTACCTTCCTGTTTGGAGAGCCACACTGAGACCTGCCGAAGTCCTGTGATGCTTCTATTGCCATTGGATCCATAAGACTTTTCACCCACTGGCCTGTGTTTTTCCTGAATTTTGCATCATTCATATGGCTGTGTGAATCTTAAGAGGGACTTGTGGATAAGTATTGGATTTATGGACATGATCTGGACTGGAAGGTTTGCTCTCTATATAATTACTTCTTGATATTTTTTTAAACATTTTATTAGGGGTTCATACAACTGTTATCGCAATCCATACACACATCAATTGTGTAAAGCGCATTTGTACATCATTCTCAAAACATTTTTCTCCACTTAAACCCCCACATTAGGTCCTCATTTTTCCCCTCCCTCATGAGCCCTTGATAGTTTATAAATTGGTATTTTGTGATATGTTTTATACATGTTTCTGGATATGCTTCTCTATCAATCCAGCTTTACACATTATGTGATATAAATTGCATTAAACATATTGTGAGCCATCACAACCACTGTCAAACTTTCCATCTAATATAAAAATTCACTGCTTCCTAAACAGTGATTCCCCTTTGTTCCTCCCTCCCATACTAGTAACCACTAAAACCTCGTGTCAATACATTTGTCTACTTTAGGTATTTCACACAAATGAAGTCATACATTGCCTTTTTGTGACTGATTTATTTTACCTTGGGGGCACAGTGGGTTACTCGATGCCCTGCTAACCGAAAGGCCAGCAGTTTGAAACCACTAGCTGCTTTTCAGGAGAAAGATGAGGTTTTTTACTCCATCAAAGTTAGTCTCAGAAATCCATAGGGGTAGTTCTATCCTATGCTAGCAGGTCACTATAAGCAGAATTGACTCAATGGCAGTGAGAGTAAATGTTTTCAAAAGTCACCTATAAGATGCATCAGAATCTTCTTTCTCTTCATGGCGGAGCAGGACTCCATGGTACACATATGCATGTACCAGATTGTTTACCTATTCACCTTTGGATGGAAATTTGAGTTTTCACCTTTTGGGCATTGTTAATGAAGCCACAAAGAACACTGGTGTCCATCTGTCTGTCTGTACCTTTGTTTCAAGTCTCTTGAGCACATACCTTTGAGTAGAATTTCTACTATCCCGTACCCCCACCAGCAGTTCCCATTTTTCTATATCCTTACCAATATTTATTATTTTCCTGAAATCTACACCTTTAAATGCTCACTTACCTGCTTATGCTGATTCTAGAGAAATACAAGGCTCTCTACTCCGTAAAAAATTAGTCTCAGAAACTCACCAGGGAGGCAGGTCTACCCTGCCCTACAGGGTTGTAACAAGTTAGAATTGATCTGACAGTAGTTTGGTTTTTTGGCTGTTTTTTTTTTTTTGAGTAGGAGTAGTTACACAGGAGGGAGGGAAAACAAGTTCTCAAGAGCTGCCAGAGAAAGAATTTCTGTAGCCTCCACTTAGAACAGTGGCTCTCAACCTTCCTAATGCCGCGACCCTTTGATACAGTTCCCAGTGTTGTAGTGACCCCCCAACCATAAGATTATTTTTGTTGCTACTTCCTAACTGTAATTTTGTTACTGTTATGAATCAGGCAACCCCCGTGAAAGGGTCGTTCAACCCCCAAAGGGGTCGTGACACACTGGTTGAGAACCACTAACTTAGAAAGTAGTAACATGTAGTTTGCATATAAATATGTACACACAAGCACACACAGAGACTAATGGTAGTTAACATGCTTATGATACAGATGTGAGTTAGTTGTAAATTCTGACACCAACTCTTTTTCTACTGTTGAACTTTTTAAAAGAACTTGTCATATCATGCTAGGCATATCTCACACTAAGTAACTCGATTGCCTCAAAACAAAATCTAATCATTCCTAGACAATTTCCATTAAGTAGGCCAATTATTAAAATAATCTCTTTAGCTTTTCATATAATCTTGCAAATTTTAGATCTTTCAAAACCAAATCAACTTCTGATTTAAATGACAATACAAAAACAATTCATTCACTCTTAACTTTTCAAAACAGTAATAGGTTCATCATATCAAATTTCTAAGATTTCTACTAGATTCTTTTATAGAAACTCCAAGTTATTCTAATTCATTTTAATAAGTCACTTACTGGTGATAGATACCCTCTTCTGGCCTCTCAATTAATTACATGATGCCACCACTTGGATGACCCACCTTTGTGTGGAAATGTTTGAAGTCTCCCAGGCCCCAGAGGTCAAGAGCAGCATGCCCTTGCAAGTTGGGACAGGGCAGGGGACACCAACACTCTGGAAGACTCTCTTTCTCTGGGTGAGCTAATTATGATATGGAGGTGAAACTTGAAAAGCTGGTCTCAGAAGGACCGTACGAGTAAATGGCTCACGCCAAAGTCATTTACTACTACACACCCAGCATCACGTTCAGATAGCATTTATCTAGAGGAACTTGAGGAATGAATTTACCTTCATAACATTCCTCTGAGGAGGGATCCTCTGCCAGCCTTCATGCCAATCCTCAGACTGCTGGCACTTTCTCAGCACTCCATACACATCTCTACTCCTGCCCTTAGCAAGCTGACATCTAGTGCCCACAAGCTCCGGCCCACCTGACAACAGAGATCAGGCCCCATCTGCCATTGCGGTAGTCCCCAGAGGGTGATAGCACACCCCATACAACAAACCTACCTGGAAAGGAAAAGGCAAGGCAGAGGGTTTTGCTTGGTTGGTTGTTTTGGGGGACTATCATAGTAGACAATGATGAAAGAGGTTTTCTTAAGGTGTCTTAATTTATTAATTAAAATGTATTGAACCAAACACTAACGGCTACATATGGAGGAAACAAAAGTCCATCTGCTCAGCAGTAGTGGTGTTAGAAAGCTGTGTGTCTGTGCGTTTGGTTGTGAAGTGGACAAAGGAGTATGCGCAAACCATCTGGTCTTGCTTCTGGGTTTCTTCTCATTTCCACACACTCTATACCAGCGGTTCTCAACCTGTGGGTCGCGACCCCTTTTGGGGGGGGGGTGTTGAAGACCCTTTCACAGAGGTCGCCTTAGACACATATTTGGCAATGGTCTTAGGAACCAAGATACCAATCGATTAGAAACAAATATTTCACAATATATAATTATATATTGTTTTTGTGATTAATCACTATGCTTTATGTTCACTTTGTAACAATGAAAATACATCCTGAATATCAGATATTTACATTACGATTCATAACAGTATCAAAATTACAGTTATGAAGTAGCAAAAAAAAAATTTATGGTTGGGAGTCACCACAATATGACGAACTGTATTAAAGGATCTCGGCATTAGGAAGGTTGAGAAACACTGCCCTATATAATCATGCTGGATTAATTTTACTTTTTTTATGCCAATGCCTTTACCCAGAAGCCTTTACAGTTCCAGATGCCTATAGCCCAGAGTCCCCGTAGCCATATAGTCCTGCAGAATCCATGCCCTATGTCCTCTATTGAACTTTTCTCACAATGTGAGCTGTGCTACTTGAGAAACTTCACTTTGCCTCTTCTCCACTGCTCAAAGCACCCACTCACCCAGGCTCTCACAGTAACCGGCCTTCCTTTCATCCCATAATACTACATTATCTCTCATTTTCATGTACTTAAGTTTAGATCCATGAAAGAGGGACAATTCCAAATTGTTTTTAACCCGACTTTTCTTAGATGAGGAATGAAAATTACAGTTATTAGCTTCATTTGATGATGCAATAATAAAGTGTACTCTATATACTTCAGGATGATATATTTGAAATATAGGTATATTTATACAACTGAATTTTGATATTATGGCCTCAAGGCTAACCTTTTTTAAAGAGAAATAAACTGTACAGAGTACAAATATTTTCACAACCACCTATTTTAATAAAAAAGTATGTAAGGTCTATGAGCTGGAACTGACTCAATGGCATCTGAATATCACCACCACCGAAAAGAATCACAGTCTCAAAGACAAATTAAAAAAAATAAAACAAAAGTTCGAGGTTTAATATTCCAGTGACACTTTAAAATATAGAAATCTTAAATGTAATACTGTGTTGTTACATCACAAACAGTTTATCTCAAAACTGTGAAGCATTATGGAACTCCCTTAGTTACAAAGCAGTCAAGAGTTCTGAATATCAGCAAGTAAAATGTAGTCCGGTTGCCTTCTGAGCACAAGAATGAGAAAATAATTTCCAATCAGACCAGTCAGGGCTCTCCAAACCTTGTATAAGTATACGGAATGATACCTTTGAGTCTGTATTTTAAATCTAAACACCTATTACTGAAAGCAAAACTAGTTACAGTGTTTCTTGGAACTTACCTGGGGAAATCCTTAATCGTTATTACTGAAATGAATGCCCTTTACTTCGACAAGCCATCCCACTGGGGCACCCCCTTAGTTTCAAGTTTTTTTTCCATAGAAACTGTTAGTTATAACGACCTAAAAAAACCCAAGGTCAAGCCCTGCACACCACACTCCATTAAAAAATTGCTATTGCAGTTTCAGCTTTAGGTCTTGAGGATCCGCTATTTCCTGACCTGGAGGGCTAGTGTTTTCTCATGTCCTACCTTCACTGACCTGGCTAATTACTCACACTCTGGTGAGTACTGCCTACTGTAAATCCAAGACTTTCTACTCCTGTAAAGAGAGTGTCAGAAACCCACAGATGTAGTTCCTTCTCCCGACTGGAAGGCAGTGGGGTGATCTGAAGACCCAGGTCATTGATAGAAGTCCCCCTGCCTCCATGTCTAACTAAAACAAGAATTTCTGGTCTTGTCTTGGTGTTAATAAGGTCCAGAGGTAATTTGTAAACTTGATTATTTCAATTTTCATCAGATGGGTTCAATATTTGGAAATAAGCCCCGTTTTGTGGAAATACTTCCAAGGTAAATCGAGCTGATAAAAACTTACTTGGCCTGGGCATTCTATTTTTACAGCACCGTCTGCTTTCCTGTGGGCACTCCCCTTTTCCTCGGTAAGTAATGTCTGCGGTCAGGAGTTGCCCTGAGTCTACCGGGCTCCACTGGGCAAAGCTTCCCTCGGACCCGAGGGCCAGCCGCATACAAAGATGCCCTACGACCAGCTTCCCAGCCTCCCTTCACCCCTGGGCCCCGGAGGGGAGGGCCACGGGCGCTGGTGCTGGAGAGGATCTGGGACCGAAAGGCTCAAGGGCACGTCGGCGAGAAGACCAGGTGCAAGCCTCCGCTTGCTTTGGGAAAGGTATCCGATATGTCCGCCCCGTCTCCCTCTCCCCGCCCCCCCCCAATTTCACCCCAAGGCCCAAATGCGAGGGTGCCCAGGGACACGCAGCTGGGGACTTGGGCAGAGAGGGCGCCCGGAATCAGGGGGCAGGTCAGGGTGGGGGAAGGGAAGAGCGTCAGTCCTGGGGAGCTGGGAGACAGAGCGCCCAAGGCAAGGGGCCAGGGGCCGTCCAGGAGGGTGGGAAGCCGCGGTCCTGGAGGAACTGTGCGGGCCCAGCGAGCTTGGGAGGTGGCGGCGTCCTTACCCACGGTGGACTTGCAGGCCTCGCAGAAGGTGTCGTCGGTGAAGCGCTCCATCAAGCTGGTCTTGCCCACGCCGCGGGAGCCGATGATGATGACCTGCAGCTTGAAGTCGGCGGGCCGGGGGGTCTGCTTCCTTCGGCGGGCC
>NW_022103955.1:1202355-1216839 GCF_000313985.2 Echinops telfairi
GCGGCGCGCGGCGGGGCGGGGCGCGCGGGCGCCCCCTGCCGCCCGGAGGACCGAACTCCGCGGCCGCTTGCTCTCCCCTGCCAGCCCGGGCCCACTGGCTTGCCCGTCTGTGCTTCCACCTCTTTTCTTCTCTTCCACCTTCCGCTCCTCTTCCACCTCCTCCTTCCCCGCTTTCGCTGTGCACAGTGCTTGGACACCATGTTAGCCACGGAACCACCAAGTTCAACTGTCCCCCTCTCGAAATGCTGCTCGCAGCTCCGCACGCCTCCGCGGTGGTGTCTTCCATGTGCCACAAGGCGTGTGTGTTTTGCCCGGAGAATTTTTTTAGCGGGAATTTGAGCGTCCACACTTTCTAAATGTCACACGAGCTGGCATGCTTGTGAGAATGATAACGTGACCCACTGAACTGATCTCTTCTTCAGAGCTTTATAGAAAAACTCGACGGCACCTAACAACCATGAGGCTACAAACCTGATCTGTAAAACGTAGCATGGCTCGCAGAGGTTTAAATCTCTAAAATAAAAAAATAAAATAAAAATAAATCTCTAAAATAATCCTTACTTCTCTAAATAGAATCACAGCAGGAGACATTTCAGTAGTTTTTAAAACCCCCTGCTGTCCAGTCAATTCCAGATCTTTAGCACAGCGCTATCACATACACTCGTGTCTTTTGGTATCCATCACGGACTCCATTATCAGCTGTGGGTTTCTCTTTTGTTCATCAGGAAAGAATCGCAGCCCCTCTCCCCATGTACCGATGCTAGAAAACAAAACAGTCTATGCTACATCTGTGTAAACCATAACGCCTATGTAAATGTAAGGAATTAAATGAACATTTCCTCAGAATTTTTTGCAGGGATATTTCACAAAGTAAGACATCTGCAAAGGCAATCTCAATATTTTAAATTAAGTCCATTCTGATTTATAACACTACCTATCCCAGCAGGAGGGTGAATGTGGCATGACCTGTGGAGCAGAAGATCCTCTCGCCTAAAACAAAGGATCTTCCCCTCAAGCAGGTCTGGCACTTCTGCTTATATAATGGATTAAGTCATAGAGGCTTAAGTGGTACATTGGGAGAACTGAGTTAAAATGCTTCAAATAAATTATTTATGTCATGGGATAGTGCTCTCAGAATATATAACTAAGTATGATAAATGGTATTTTTTGGGTAAATATTTGCTTAATAAATGACTAAAATCTTCATAGGTATCCATATTAACAAAATGGACTCCTTTGGCTGTATCCTAAACCCAGGTTGTGAAATAAAGGGGCATCCCACCTTCTGGGTTTTGTGGATGTCTTTTGTAAGAATTCCTTTCTATCATTGATACAGGCTCTTTTTTCTTCATCATCACTTCATACCACTATCACCATTTAAGACAGAGATGTTTACAAAAATTCTAGAGCCAGTGGAGTATGTAGGGTAAGAAACAGTCTTGGAGTCACCAATACACGCAAGAGAGCCAAAGGAAGAGAAAATGGAGAAGAAATCTAGGAAGGAAGGAAGATGGAAAGAGTGAATCATGGAAAAACAGGAACCTGTGTTGTAGAAAAATGAGACTGATCAAAAGAGTCTGATGTTATGGACTACCTCCAAGAGTTCTGTGTAAGTCCGTGAAGACTAGAGAAACATATCTAGGGAGACTTATATGTGTTTAAGTCTTAAACTTCAAGTTTGAGGGGGAAGATCCTTTGTTTTAGGCGAGAGGATCTTCTGCTCCACAGGTCATGCCACATTCACCCTCCTGCTGGGATAGGTAGTGTTATAAATCAGAATGGACTTAATTCAAATTATTGAGATTGCCTTTGCAGATGTCTTACTTTGTGAAATATTCCTGCAAAAAATTCTGAGGAAATGTTCATTTAATTCCTTACATTTACATAGGTGTTATGGTTTACACAGATGTAGCATAGACTGTTTTGTTTTCTAGCATCGGTACATGGGGAGAGGGGCTGCGATTCTTTCCTAATGAACAAAAGAGAAATCCACAGCTGATAATGGGGTCCGTGATGGATCCCAAAAGACAGGAGTGTATGTGATGGCGCTGTGCTTAAGTCTCTCTTAAACTTTAAGAGAGAACTTTATATTAAAGAGTAATTGTACATTAAGAAAATATCCCAGCTCAATCCAGATCAAGTTCATAAGTCTGATATTACCCCCCATATATCAATACTTGTCCATAAATTCCTCTTTAAACTCACGCACCCATGCAATGACACTGAATGCAGGAAGATCACAGGCCAGTGGGTAGAAAGTCTCATGGATCCAGTGGTAGTGGAAGCATCTCAGTGCTGGCATGGGTCTCCACATGGCTCCTTCAGCTCCAGAGCTCTGGCTCCATCAGTGTAGTTCCATATGGCTTGTCAGCAGGAATGTCACACAGGGAGAGAGTGTGTGTCCCACCTCTAGGGAGGAAGACAGGAGTTCCCAGAATCCTCAGCAGAAGGCTATGCCCACACAGAGGCCTGATTGACAGGCTAGACTCCACCCCTTCTCAAGTTGAAAGATTACATAACATTAATTATTTTGTAGGCACCATTTCCTCAGGGACAGTTTCATCCTTTTCTTCACAACTTCCTCACCCACTTTTTAATTTATGGAGATGAGCTCACTTTCAAGTCCCTTGAAGTAGAAGTGTCAGCTAATGTGCTCATGATTAGCCACTAGTTGCTTTTTAGTACATAATGGTAGGCACCAAAATGTTTAAGGTAGGTGAAGGCTACTCCAACGTTAATATTAGATTATAATGAAACACATCTCAAAGCATATTCTACTACACATAAAGCTTTAAAGAAACAGTTATCAGGAAGCAAGCACAGGGCAGGTTGTCCCCCGCCACACCCCCCCCCCCTTTGCGGAAGCATGACATTTATATACCTAAGAACAAACTGGTTATCATGAGAAAAGCTCCAAATTGAACTTGAAATGCACCAGTCCGTACCTAATAGAAACCATAACTAGTTATATATTTTGAAACTAGATCATTTTATTGGGGGCTCTTGCATATATTATAAAAAAGCACGCATCCATTATCTCAAGCAGACAGGTACAACTATTGGCATCAACAATTTCTAAACACTATCTTTCTTCTTGAGCCCTTTGATATTAGCTCCTTTTTTCCTCTCCCTCCTCTACCATGCCCCCCCCCCTTAACCCTTAATGTATTATGTATTGTTATTATTCATGCAAATGTTATACACTGCCCATTCTATCCCTTCACGTACTATCAGGTGTTCTTCCCCTGAGGGGTGTTATTCTGCCCTCATTGCTATCACAGAGCAGGTCTTAAAATGAACTTTACTGTATCCTTCACAAATGTCTGTGAACTTTACTGTATCCTTCACAAATGTCTGTGAACTTTTTAGAGGTTTCAAGTCAACAATCACTTTAAAAGAAAGTGAGGCAATATTTCAGAGGCAATAATCTGTTATTTTTACAGAAGAAATTAGGCAACACAATTTTCTCCTAAATAACAGATTATGATAGGGGCTGTCTAGAGATCAAGCTTTGAACTTTAGCTATAAGTGTATATTGTTCATACTAGAATGGGAAGTTTCTAAGATATTTTAGCATTTATCTCAAGATCTTTAGTTTCACTAAACCCCATGTAGAATACAAGCCTATCAGTCTGGCTTCTCTCCAGTCCCTAATTAACCAGCCGAGCCATCAGCCACTGATGAGGAATGTGCATATGCCCATATCTCTGCCAGTTATCCATACAGGGAAACAACTATGCGTATTGTTTGCAGCTGCCGATTGGGAGGGTTTCTTTTGCCATGGTCCTTTAAGTCCACCTTTGAGTAAGATTGTCGTTATAGGAGCAATCCATTTATTGATCACATCAGAATATGCTAAAACAACATGAACATATCTTTTCTAAATGTTCCCCCTCCCTCTACCAGATAGTAATAATAGGAGTGTCTCCTTGATCTCTTTCCCATTAAGCCAGAGTGTTGAGGTGAGGAAGAAACATCAGCGTCTTTGAGATTCTGGGCCACGTGTGTTCAATTTACCTGGGCCTTCTTAACCTACTTGAGTTGGCCTTGGATGTATCATTCATCACCTTCTGAGCTGGTAACATGCTATATCTGGTAACTAGCTTATTATGTTAAGCTGCTGTCACATACTGCCTAGGTGCTTCGGGTTAGAAATTCAGTATCTATGAGGACTCCTTGGCACACCAGTAGCTGCTTTAAAAATGGGAAATAGTTCTTTACTGCAGATTGTCATTGCTTCAGAATTCCAACGCCTTACCATGCTGCCTCCTTAGCCACTGTGGACACATCTAGGACCACAATTCTTCTGAGTCATATGGCCCGATCATGGGATATTTTGAAATGGAGTCTGCATTCACTGTAGAGCTCCGCTTAAAAAATGGAGAGCCTTCTGAATTATCCAATTCAGAGTAGAATTCCAAAATATGGTGTCTCAAAACCCAAAGAGGCTTACAAGTGCTTTGTATTTTCACTGGTGGAGGATGTAAAGTGAAACAGCTGCCCTTTGTTTTAAAGAAAAATTCCCTTTGTTCTTCCGACCATCAGATTCTTAACGTCTTTATTTAAGTGGCAGGTCTTTGGACCATCATGACGTTTATCTCTCATTCTCTGCCATGCTTGTTTCTTATTAGGGCAGCTAGAATTCTTGCTAGGTCATATTCACCAGCTCCAATTATTATCATCAGTGTAGTACACCCAGGTGGCCCAGGTAGTTTGTAGAATGTCAAAATAATTAGTATCCTTGCAGACGTTATTGACAAAAAGTAGAGTAAACATAGCCCTACTCAAGGAAGTACTGGTGCAAAATCACACTGCTTTTGCCCCTTCTTATTGATGATTGAGAAAAATGCATCAGGTGAAGGGCTGCATACCCAATGCCCAAAGAGGAACTAGTTTATTCAACACAGCTGTTATGATTGGTTATGATTGGCTGTCATTTGTTTAAATATGCAGTAATGCATTGTCAGCTGCCATGATCCAGCTGTATTGTGTGCAAAGGCCAGACAGGGAAATTAACAAAGAAATAATGGGAATTACACCCTTGCTTCTTTAAGTCGTTAACAGTGATGATAACCGCTGTGGTATCTCAAGATGTGGTATTACCATGCCAAGGAGCTCTGGGATTAACCAGGTGCTGTCAGGTCACTGCATCACTAAGCTATTCAAAGTCTGTTTGGTGCATTTTGAGGATGATGTGGGGCTGGGATAATTTATGTTATATATATATATATTTAATTTTGGCACATTATTTTTAATTACTTTTACTCTTAAAAAAATAATTTTATTGGAGGCTCTTACAGCGATGATAACATTCCATACATCAATTGTATCAAGAATAGTTGTACATATGTTGCCATCATCATTTTCTAAACATTATATTTGAGCCCTTGGTATCAGCTCCTCTTTTTTTCCTCCCTCTCTGCCCTCCCCCCCTCATGACCCCTTGATAAATTATAAATTATTATCGTTTTCATATGTTATACCGACCATTGTCTCCTTTCACCCACGTTTCTGTTGTTCATCCCCCTGGTGGTGGTGCGGCGGCGGTGGGACCTGTTTTGGGTTGATTCTTGCGATTGGTTCCCCCTTCCACCCCTCCTCCCCTCCACCTTCCCTCGCCCCTTCTGGTATCCTACTTCCATTTCAGTTCCTGGCGGGGTGGGGGTGGTATCTGACCTGGATTCGGTGTGTTCTGAGCTCTTATCTGTACCAATGTACATGCTCTGGTTAGACAGAACTGAAAGGCAGGCTTGGAGTTATGATAGTGCGGAGTGAGCCTTCCTCAAAGAACCAGAGGAAGATTGCATGTTTCATTGATGCTACACTGCGCCCTGATTGTCGCATCCTTTCCGTGTGACTCTTCTGTGAGGGGATGTCCTATTGTCTACAGATGGGTTTGCAGTCTCTGCTCTGATCCTCCTCATTCTCAACAATATGTTTTGGTTTGTTTGGGGTCTTCTGGTACCTGTTACCTGATTCCATGGACACCTCATGATCTGGGATAATTTAAAGTGACCTAAAATTATTTAAATACTAAATATCCCCTATGCTAGGAAGATACAGTATACATATACATATAAACTATATACATAGTTTGAACTGACTTTGGAGTTCTAAAAGGACAGGAATCCTCTTATAGACTTACTTTAGCAGGAGTTGTCAGGTAGAAATATTCAATAAATATTTGTTGAATGTAGAAACTAATAAATTAATTAAGTGAACACATCAACATTGCATTGAAACACCCAAATCACATTAAAAGATGTGAGAAATATGGATTTTCAGGATACTAAGGGAACATAACTTTTAAAAAGCTGCTTAATTCGGTTTGCTTAAGGGTGCCTGGATTTGGGTTGGAGAGTGACAGGTGGTGGGAATGTGTCCTTCCCCAGACTTAATAGTACAACCAACACCCTGACTGATGGAGGACTAAGACTACGAGTTTTTCGGTTGGATTCTATATTACTGATAGAGAAATCCATTTTTTTCCTCATCAAATTTCTTAACTATGTAGTCAAATCTCAGAAATTGAAGGAGTACTGAGCAGGCAGAGACAAAGGTTAGCCCACTTCCTCAAAAAGGCCGCAGACTTCCTCTGGTCAGATACCAATGTTTGGGGATGTCCAGCTTGGAGGTTAGGGAAATTTCTGGTGTCACATGCCCAGGCGTAAGGGGGGTGGGGGGACGACTGGTGGAAAGATGAGGCAGACCTTAGTTTCTGACTGCCAACTCTTTAAGCCTTCTTTCGTCCAAGTGGGAAAAAATAGGGATTCTGCTACTAGACTTAATGCCTTTAAAAATAGTTTTATTGGCATATACTTCACATATCATGTCATTTCATTGGTCAATCATATTAAGAAGATTTTCACAAACATCACCACAATCAATTTCAGGACATTTTTTCTCTTACTCATTGTTGCTAGCTCACCACTTCTCCCCATCGCCCTCTGCCACGCTTCTAGGCAATGATCAATCCAGTTATTGTCTCTATAGATATACCAATCCTGAATTTCATATACAGAAATTCATTCAAAACACAAACAGGAAGCAAACAAATTAATAACAATAATAATAATGTCTAAAAAACATAAAAACTTCAAACCAAAAAATCCAAAAATGTTAAGAACAGAAACAACTTTAAAATGGGTTAAATGGGATATCAAATGAGAAGGCATTACATTTTAGCCTATCTGCTATAATCAACTTTACAATGGTGTCTGTCTGATTGAAGGCTATTTGCATCCTTGGACTATGTTTAGAGAGGATTCACCAGAGTTTTAATTCCTGTGGGGACCATGCAAATGGATTTGGGGCTTCCACTGTCATCCATAGCCTTCTGCAAAATCAGGTGTTCACAATTGAAGCTCTGATTTGGATGGTATTATTTATAATGATTGGATCATACAGGCTGGTGTGCCTCTTCCATGTAGACTCCGTCGATACCTCACTTAGATGACTGCTTGTTTGCAAACAAGCCTGTTATACCCCTGATATTCTTTCTGATCTAGTTTCTTCACCACACTTTGCTATAACACCCATATTTTCAGTGATCTCTTCATGAGACCATTTTAAAAAAAAAATAATTTATTTTTTATAATTTTATCGGGGGCGCATACAGCTCTTATCACAATACATATATACATTGTGCCAAGAACGTTTGTACATTTGTTTTTGTTTGTCTCTTTTAAATCATTTTATTGGGCGCTTGTACAACTCCTATCACAATCCATACCACATCCATTGTGTCAAGCACATTTGTACGCTTGTTGCCATCATCATTCGCAAAAGATTTTCTTTCTACTTGAGCCCTTGGTATCAGCTCATTTTTCCCCTCTCTCCCTCACAAACCCTTGATAATTTATAAAATATTATTTTTTCATGTCTTACACTGTCTGATGTCTCCCTTCACCCACTTTTCTATTGTCTGCCCCCCAGGGAGGGGGTTGCGTGTAGATCATTGTGATCGGTTTCCCCTTTCTTCCCCACCTTTCCCTTCCACTCTTGGTATGGCTACTCTCCATATTGGTCTTGATGGGTTTATCTGTCCTGGATGCCCTGTGTTTCCAGCTCTGATCTGTACTAGTGTACATCCTCTGGTCTAGCCAGATTTGTAAGGTAGAATTGGGATCATGATAGGTGGGGAGGAGGATGCATTAGAGAACCAGAGGAAAATTGTATGTTTCATCAGTGCTATACTGCACCCTGACTTACTCATCTCCTCCCCGCGACCCTTCTGGAAGGGGATGTCCAGTTGCCTACAGATGGGCTTTGGGTCTCCACTGCGCACTCCCCCTCATTCACATTGATATGACTTTTTGTTATTTGGTGCCTGATACCTGATCCTGTCAACACCTCGTGATCACACAGGTTGGTGTGCTTCTTCCATGTGGGCTTTGTTGCTTGTCAGCTAGATGGCCGCTTGTTTATCTTCAGAGACAATATCTTAAGAACTAATTGTTCTTAAACTGGGGCTAGAACAAGTGAAAGTTCAAAACCAAGCCATGGTATTTTCAATCACCTCACATGCATGTGAAAGTTGGACATTGATAAGGAAGACTTAAAGAGAATCAGTACATCTCAATTATGGTGCTGGCAAAGCATGCTGGCATTAGCATTGACTGTCAAAAGAACAAATCTGTTTTGGAAGAAGTACATCCAGGGTGCTTCTTAGAACTGAAGATGGTGGGGGGTGGGGAAAGGGAAAAATAAAACTGATTGGGAATGCCCAACTCATTTCAAAGGTGATTTAACCATAGGGTGTGTGTGTGTGTGTGTGTGTGTGTGTGTGGGTGCGCGCTCTAAGATAGATGTGGTACTAATTGTACAGCTACCCTTGATATGATTGATATCATTGAACTATTCAACTTATGATAGGTAAATTATGTGCCAATAACTGTTGAGAATAAAAAAAGAACTGAAATTGTGAAACTTTATCTCACAATCTTTGGCCATGTTACCAGGACCAGTCCCTGGGGAAGAACGTCATGCTTGGTAAAATGGAAGGACAGCCCAAAAAGGAAGACCTTCAGGGAGATGGACTGAGATCAAACAGAACTACAATTGTGAAGAGGATGTAGCCAGTATTTTGTTCTATGTGCATAGGGTCACTATGAGTTGGAACCAGCTTGATGGTAGCTACCAACAACAACAAAAACACCACCACCATTCCTTTGTCATTGTTTACTTTTGTCATGCTGTGTACACTTCACTGTCATTTGTTGTAACATTTTTAATCATAAAAACTTACAATGTCTACTATTTAGGGCATGAATCTCTATCTAGCCCCCACTCCTGTTAACCAACTGTGGGGGATCAGCTTCCACAACTGAATGGGTCCTAAGGGGCAGTTGTGTAATTGAAGGGTAAACTAAAGAAACATCAGACAAGATGGAAATCAGAACCAGAGAAGTGGGAAATGTATTCTCTAACAGTCTTATATAATCTTGGGCATGCAAGCCACATCACACACAGACATAACAGGAAGGGGATGCACTAGAGGCATTGCCTACATAACAGGGAAGCACATACCAGTGTGTAACAAGATGGGTATGTTCTAGAGTTAAGATGACAGCTTAACCTTGGTTGTGTCTGAGCTGGCTTGACTGTAAGTGTTGTGAGCAATTCTCCAGGGAGCAATCTATGATGCTTATCAGAAGGAAGTGGGTCATACTTCCTTGGGGTGGTCAGATAGCTACTGAATGCAGATAACCTTCAGGTAGACAGCCTTCAAGTAGTAACCTTCAAGCTTATAGTAGCAACCATGTGCTTGCCAGCAGCACCTTAAAATTGGCATTATTACAGGGGACATTGTGGGGAATAACTTTTACTTAGGAGAATGTGACTGGGATGCATCTCCAACTTACAAGTGTGAAAGCCTTCCTCCACCAGAATCTGCCTCCTAGACTCCTGAAATATGAGCACAGAGAATTTGTCAGCATAACTTTCTTCCCGGTTCTGTTTCCCATAACCAGCCACCAATGGACATTAGTTTCTGTTGACTTACCTTTTTATGGCATTTTCAAAGGGTGAAAACATACAGTATTCATTTTTATGTGTGTGATGACTTATTTTGGTAACCACAATATCCTCCAGGTTAATCCATGTTTCATGATGTCAAGGAAACTAATTTTTCATTAAGACTGAAGTATGTACCACTGTAAGTATGTACCACATTTTATTATTTACTCATCTGTTGATAGAAACTTAAGTTATTTCCATGTATTTTTTATTGTAAATATCAATGAACATAGGTGTGAATATGTATGTTTGTTACACTTCTATTAGATTCCTAGGGTATAGACCTAGAAGTGAAATTGCTAGATCATATGACATTGCTACCTCTAGTTTTGGTTAGAAACCTCCCAAACAGTTGCCCGTACAGCTGTACCATTTTGCATTCTCATCAGCGATGCATGAGGGTTTCCAATGCTGACAGCAATCTTTTAAGAATCCAAACACACTTATTTCACTAGAATGCAGAATTTGCACTTTGTGAACTATTATGTATTATGACAGTTGATTGAGTTGACCCATGAGGTTATAGTCCTAAACCTTAAACCCCAGAAGGTTTGGGGTTATATTTTTGTGTCTTCACTGAATAGATGTGCTTCTACATACATAACTGTATGTATGCTGACAGATGGATATTTTAAGGAGCCCTAGTGGGGTGCTGGGTTTTACATTGGGCTCATAATCACTTGGTAAACATTTTGAAACTATAGCTGCTCGGTGGAAGAAAGATCAGGCTTTCTACTCCTGTAAAGAGTTACAGTTTTCGAAACTCACGGGGTGGTTCTAATCTGTCCTACAGGGTCACTGTGAGTTGGAATCAACTTGACACCAGTGAGGGTTGTTTCTGATAAATACTATAAGACAGACATGGGGGTGCTGTGGCTGAAATGCTCACTGCTAACCAAAACATCAGCGGTTTAAAGCCACCATCTGCTCCGAGGAAGAAAGATGTGGCAGTCTGATTGGAAATACATTGACAGCCTTGAAGTCCTTTTGGGGATGTTTTACTTTATCTTATAGGTTTGTGCCACCAGTTTTCTGTCAGTTTGTCAGACTGTGGTGGCTTGTATGGTGCTGTGATGCTGGAAGCTATGTCACTGGTATTTCAAATGCTGGCAGAGTCACCCCAAACGAACAGGTTTCAGCAGAGTTTCCAGACCAAGAACAGACTACAAAGAGAGAATAGGTGGTCCACTTCTGAGGAATGAGCCACTGGAAACCTTATGGATAGTATGGAAACATTTTCAGATACTGAAAACCTCATGAAAAGAAATAGAACATTGTCAGAGGTATGCTAGAATATGGGCTCTTCAGAAAGACGCAAAACCAAATGCATTGACTTTGATGCAATTCTGACTCATGGTGACCCTACAGGACAGGATAACACTGCCCTCGTGGGTTTCCAAGAGTGAAACTTTTTCCAGCAGTGGAAAAGCTCACCTGATTTTTCCAAACTGCTAACCTTGAGGTTCACTGTTCAATGTGTAACCACTGTGGCAACATGGCTCCCTCAGGCCAAAAAGCACTAGGAGGAGGAGCTGCCTTCCCACAGTAGAACTGACCATAGGGAAGTGGAGTAAAACTTATGGGGGTAAAACCTTTGGGACCTTAATTTGCTGATGAGGCATGACTCAAAATGAGAAGAGACAGCTAAAAACATAAATTAACAATCAGAAGTTGGAACATACAAAGTACAAATCTAGGAAAATTTGAAGTTGTCAAAATTGAAATAGAAAACATAAAGATTGATATCCTAGATATTAGTCAGCTCAAGTGGACTGGTATTGGCCAATTTGGGTCAGGCATCATAAGGTTTACTATGCTAGGAAAGAAACAATCAAGGGGAATGGTATTGCTCTTATCATCGAAAAGGACATTTCAAGATCTATCTTGAAGTACAATGCTGTCTGTGGTAGGATTATATCTATCTGACTTAAGGAAATCCAATCAATACAACTAATATTCAAATTTATTCACCAACCACTAAAGCTAGTGAAGAAGTTGAAGAATTCGAACAACTTCTTCAGTTTGAAATTGATCAAACATGCAATCTAGATACATTGATAATTATTGGTGATTGGAATGCAAAAGTTGGAAACAAAGAGGAAAGAACAGTAGTTTGAAAATATTACCTTGGTGATAGAAATGAAGTCGGAGATTACATGATAGGATTTTGCAAGACCAATGACTTTTTCATAGCAAATGACTTTTTCAACAATCAAAAGGCAACTGTACATGAGGATTTCTCCAGATGGATTACACAAAAATCAAATTAACTACATCTGTGGGAAGAGACTATGGAGAAGCTCGATATTAACAACTAAGACCATTCCAGAGGGTGATTGTGGAACAGGCCATCAATTGCTCATAGGCAAGCTCAGGTTGAAGCTGAAGAATATTAAAACAAATCCAAAATACAACCTTGAATCTATCCTACTTGAATTTCAAGAACATCCCAAGAACAGGTTTGTTGCATTGATCACTAATGACAAGATCTGATAAGCTGTGGGATGACATCAAAAACATCATTCATAGAGAAAGCAAAAGGTCATTAAAAAGACAGGAAAGAAATAACACATCAAAATGGATGTCAGAAGAGAATCTGACACTTGGTTTTAATCACATAGTAGCTAAGGAACATGGACGAAATGATGAAGTAAAACATCTGAACAGAAAATTTCAAAGGATAATTAGAAGCACAAAGTAAAATATTTTACTAAAATGTTCATGGTCCTAGAGTTAGAAAATGAAAAGGTAAGAACATACTCAATGAGTTAGTTCAAGTTCATTGTGCCAACCTGGCCGATAAACACACATGGGGTTAATTGAAGGGTGGAGAAATAAATGGCTTGGTGAGCCTCACCTTTCTAGTTCTCGGGTCTCTTGCTTTGTGATGGCTGGACCAGGGTGCAGCTACCTTAGCCATTTCCCTGCTTCATCTGTCAGGGTTTACTTCCTCCAAGGAGAAACCACATGGACCTACCCTGATGCAGCCCTGGGTGCTGGAGCAGCCATATGGAGACCCCTGCCAGTGCTGAGATGCTTACACATTCACTGATTTGGCTTTTTGTCTGAAGTTGGTGTCAACGTATGTGTTTTATGAGATGGAGAATGACTTTGTGAATTGGTGTCAGACATATAGGTTAATGTTGGACTTGTGGGTTTGGGCAGCACTGGGTTGGGATGTTTTCTTGATGTGCACTCACCCTTTATAGAAAACTCCCTCTTATACAAATGAATTTCTGTGGATTTGTTTCTCTAATGGTCCCAGATTAACACACTCCGCATATCTTAAACCAAAAGTACTGAAGAAAAATTCAAGACTTGAGTTGAAATACTGAGAGATTGTGTGGGCAAAATATTGAATGATGCATGATACATCAAAAGAAGTTAGAAAGAATACAGTGTCACTTTACCAAAAAGAACTAGTCAACACCCAGCCATTTCAGGAGGTGGAATATGAGAAAAAAGCCAATGTTACTGAAGGAAGAAGTTCAAGCTTCATGGAAAGCATTAGCCAAAAATAAGGATCCAGGAATTGATGTAATACTGATGGAAACATTTCAAAAAGCTGATGCAGCACTGGAAGCACTCACTTGTCTATGCCAGGAAATTTGGTGATAGCAACTTGGTCAACTGACTGAAAGAGATCCATATTTGCACCCATTCCAAAGAAAGGTGACCCAACACAATGCCCCAAGTATAAAACAAAATCATGAATATCACATGCAAGTAAAATATAATAAAGTTTGCAGCATTACATTGACAAGGAATTGCCAGAGGTTCAGGCTGTATTCAGAAGAGTGCATGGAACAAGAGATATTATGGCTAATATCAGATGATCTTGAGTATAAGCAGAGAATAAAATAAAGATGGTTACTTGTGTTTTATTGATTATGCAAAGTCAACTGTGCAGATCATAAAAAACTATGGATAGACACGAGTAGAATGGGAACTCAAGAACACTACAGTGGACTCACTCTATCTCATTCACTCACTCACTCACTCACTCACTCACTCACTCACTCACTCTCTCACTCACTCACTCTCTCAATCACTCACTCACTCACTCACTCAATCTCATTCACTCACTCACTCACTCACTCTCATTCACTCACTCACTCACTCACACTCACTCACTCACTCATTCTCTAATTGACTCACTCTCATTCACTGACTCACTCTCTCACTCAATCACTCTCTCACTCACTCACTCACTCACTCATTCACTCTCTCTCTCACTCACTCTCACTCACTCACTCACTCTCACTCACTCACTCACTCACTCTCACACTCTCACTCACTCACTGACTCACTCACTCTCATACTCTCACTCACTCACTCTCTCACTCACTCTCTCACACTCACTCATTCTCATTCACTCACTCACTCTCTAATTCACTCACTCTCATTCACTCACTCACTCTCACTCACTCACTCTCACTCATTGACTCATTCACTCACTCTCTCACT
>NW_022103955.1:1217158-1226453 GCF_000313985.2 Echinops telfairi
TCACTCACTCACTCACTCTCTAACTCACTCATTCTCACTCTCACTCACTGACTCACTCTCTCTCTCTAATTCACTCACTCTCAATCACGGACTCACTCTCACTCACTGATTCATTCACTCACTCACTTTCATTCACTGACTCACTCTCTCACTCACCCTCACTCACTCACTCTCTAATTCACTCACTCTCTCACTCACTCATTCACTCTCATTCACTCAATCACTCTCTCACTCACTCACTCACACTTACTCTCTCACTCACTCTCTCACTCACTCTCACACTTACTCTCTCATTCACTCACTCACTCACTCACTCACTCACTCACTCACTCACTCTCATTCACTCACTCACTCACTCACTCTCTAATTCACTCATTCTCACTCTCTCACTCACTCACTTTCTCACACTCTCTCACTCACTCACTGACTCACTCTCTCACTCACTCACTCTCTCACACAAACACTCACTCACTCTCTCACTCACTCTCTCATTCACTCTCACACTTACTCTCTCATTCACTCATTCACTCTCTCACTCACTCACTCTCATTCACTAAAAAAAAAGATTGAATAACATGGAGAAATACTCTATTTATTCAAATCCTGGTGTGTCGCTTAATATTTTTGTGTTGTTCAAGCTATTCAATGATCTCAATCTCCATTTCATCATCTGTATAATTGGAAAAAAAAAAAAGAACACTACAGTGTACTCATGTGGAACCTGAACATGGAACAAATGGCAGTTGTTCAAAGAGAACAAGGGCATGCTGCATAGTTTAAAATCAGGAAAGGTGTGTGTCAGGGTTGCATCCTCTCATCATACTAATTCAATCTGAATGCCAAGTAAATAATCAGAGAAGCTGGATTATATGAAGAAGCATGAGGCATTCGGGTTGGAGGAAGACTTATCAATAGCCTACAATATGCAGGTGGCATAATCTTGCTTGCTGAAAGTGAGGAGGACTTGAAGAACTTGCTGCTGAAAACCAAGGACTGTAACCCTCAGTATGGATTATAACTCAATGTAACAAAAACAAAACAAAATTTCACAACCAGTAGGTAAATGATAAAGGTAGGAAAGGTTGAAGTTGTCAAGGATTTTATCTTGCTGTATCTACAATCAATGCTCATGCAAGCAGCCACCAAGAGACCAAATGATGCATTACATTGGTAAATCTGCTACACAAGACCTCTTTAAAGTGTTAAGAGCAAGGATGTGTCTTTGAGAACTAAGGTGCTCCTAACTCAAGTCATGGTACTTACAATGGCCTCATGTGCATGTGAAAGTTGGTTATTTTATAAGAAGTTCAAAGAAGAATTGATGCACTTGAATTAGGGTGCTGCTGAAGAATACGGAAAGTACCAAAAGAAAAGGAAAACTTTCTTGGAAGAAGTACAGCCAGAATGCTCTGTAGAGGCAAGGATGGTAAGGATTCATCTCATGTACTTTGGATATGTTGTCAAGAGACACCAGTGCCTGAAGAAAGACATCATGCTTGGTAAAAAAGAGGGGCAATGGAAAGAAGAAGGCCTTCAACAAAGATGGATTGGCAGTGACTGTATCAATGGGCTCAAACATAAGAACAGTTGAGAATATGGCACAGGACAGGGCATAATTCTGTTGTGCATGGGGTCACTGTGAGTTGGAAAGGACTGAACGACACCAAACAACAGTTCAAAATTTGAAGAAGCTGGAAACAGTCCAAATGACGATCAGTAGAAAAATGGATAAAGAAATGAGTCATGTACACAATGAAATACATTGCATCCCTAAAAAACAGTGATGAAACCATGACACATCTCATGATATGAATGGTCCTGGAAACCATAAATCTAAGTGAAGGTAGTCAATCACAAAAGGACAAAGATAAACACCAAGAAAAGGCAGTCTTCTATTCTCAGGTCATGTGATATAATCCAGTCTCCCACTTAAGGAAGTAGAGAGCCTACCGCATGCCAATGAATTATATATCCACCCTGATTTTACACACACACACACACACACACACACACACACACACACACACATTCACACACACATATATGTTAAAAAACCATGTTGACAGAGGAGACTTCACCTCAGCAGGCATCGGTTTTTCCAGATGTGGGCAGAGGGAGAAGATGATTCAGTTGCTGTAATACAACATCGTGCTAAGGTCACCTCAAATCTACAGACGCTCCTACAAGAATGATAAGTGAACATTACTAGAAATTCAAGTCAAAATGGGGAGAGGGAGGCATGTGTGTCTTGGAGAAAGCAATTACATTTCTGATCATGGGTAAAAGGGGAGGGTAAACTTGCATTGAGACAAAACACTTAATAAATCTTATATGGAACCCACGGGGGGTGGGGGGGGGAGACTTTGTCCAGTGCTTTGTTCCTAAGTGGATACTTTTGACCTAATTTCTTTTAGCCTTTGGCGAGTCAGCATGTGCTATACAGTAGTGAGACACTTGACTCTGTTTGTTTGAGACACACACCATCGTCTTTCATAGATCACAACCAAACTTAGTTCCTTGTCCATTGTGTCATTGTTAAAGATTTTTCCCCCAATCCATTAGCTCTCATTTTACTCTTTTAATGAAGTTTTTGATGTACATAACTTTTAATTTTAATAGTTCCCAGTCATCTATTTTGTGCTTCCTTTATTATATTTGGTAGTCCATGTGTGCACTGCAATAGGGCCTTTGGTTTAAGCCAATTTTCTCATCGACGATCCTGATAGCTCGGAGGTTTACATTTAAGTCTTGAATCCATCTCCATTTTTTTGTGTGCGGGGGATGAGGTCTGGATATTGTTTCATTATTCTGCAGATGGAGATACAATTTTCCAGCACCATTTGTTGAAGCTGATGTCCCCTGCCCATTTAATGCTTTTTGTTCCTTTGTCAAAAATCACTTTTCAGTAGGTGTGTGCTTTCTTTCTTCTTCCGGTTGTCTAGCCTTTTCCATTGGTTTATGTATTTATCGTTATACCAGAACCAGTCTGCTTTGCCTATGGCTGTTACAGGTTTTGAAGTCAGGTAGTGCAAGGCATCCTACTTTATTCCTTTTGGGAAATTCTCTGCTTATCCTGGGTCTCTTCTCTGTCCATATAAAGTTTTTAATTAGTTTTTTCCATTTCTTTAAAGAATGACATTGGGATTTGGCCAGAATTGCTTTATATGTGTAGATTTCTTTAGGTAGTATTGACATTTTCACATTACATCTTCCTATCATGAACACACAATAGACTTCCATTTCTATAGGTCTCTTTTGGTTTCTTGTAACAATGTTTGTATTGTTCCTAGTACAGGTCTTTTGTTTCTTTGGCTAGGTTTATTCCTAGGTATTACATACATCTCTGATGTGGCTCTTTTAAATGGTATTGTTTTCTTGATATCTTTTTTCAGAGCAGTCTTCGCTGGGTTATAGGCATCTGATTGATTTCTGATTGTTTATATTGTATCCTGCTACTTTACCAAATCCCTCAACTGTTTCCAATAGTAGTTTTGTGGATTGCTTGCAGTTCTTTATATGTAAAATAATATCATCTGCAAATAGAGAGAGCCTCACTTCTTTGGCCAATTGTATTCCCTCAATTTCCTTTTGTTCTCTAGTTCTGGCTAAGACTTCCAGCAGGATATTGAATAAGAATTGTGTTAAACTCGTCCTGAACATAGAAAAAGATGGCAAACTCCCAAATTCCTTCTATGAAGCTAGTATAACTCTGCTACCTAAAAAGGGGAAGGATCCCACAAGAATTGAGAACTAAAGACCAATTTCCCTAATGACTATCAATGCAAAAATCCTCAACAAAATACTAGCCAACAAAATACAAAAGTAAATAAAAAAAAAATCCACCATGACTAAGTGGGATTCATACCAGGGATGCAGGGATGGTTCAACATACGAAAGAATATAAGTATTATTTGCCATATTGTAATAAAAAAGTATAAGAACCACATGATAATATCAATAGATGCAGAAAAAGCATTTGACAACATCCAAGACCAATTCCTTTTTAAGACACTCAAGAAGATAGGAGTGGAAGGAAAATTCCTCAATATGATACAAGCTGTATATGAAAAATCAACAGCCAATATGGTAGTCATTGGAGAAAAGATGAGATCAGTTCTTCTGAAAAAGGGGACTAGACAAGGATGACCCTTTGCCCACTCCTATTTAACATCATACTGGAGGTCCTAGCTAACAATATAAGGCAAAGAAAGGAAATAAAAGGTAATTGTCTGGGGAAGGAAGAAGTGAAACTACCTTTATTCGCAGATGATATGATTTTATATGTGGAAAATCCTTAAAGTTCCACAAGAGGAGTACTGGAAGCAATAGAGGAATGTGGCAGAGTAGCAGGTTACAAGATCAACAAACAGAAGTCCATCACACTACTGTACACATCAGACAAGGCCACAGAAGAGGGGATCTGAAAGGGGGTACCCTTTACAATAGCCAAACACAAATTGAAATATCTACGGATATACCTGACCTAAAAACCAAAATGTCTGTATGAGGAAAACTACAAAACATGATTAAAAGAAACCACGGGTGACCTCAATAAATGGAAGGGCATCCCATGCTTGTGGATCACAGTAGACTCAATATTGTAAAGGTGTCAGTTCTACCCAAGGCACTATATAAGTTCATTGCCATCCCATTACAAATTCCGGCATCTTTTTTCAAAGAATTGGAAAAACAGATTACCAACTTCATACGGAGAGGAAAGAAACCGAGAATTAGCAGAGAACTCCTCAAGAAGAAGGACGAAGTTGGAGGACTTGCTTTACCCGACTTTAGCACCTAGTATACAGCCCCAGTGGTCAAAGGAGTGTGGTATTGGTATAATGATAGATATTCAGACCAATGGAAAAGGATAGAAAGCCCAGAAATAAAAGCATCAGCATACAAACTGACCTTCGATAAGGGCCCAAAAAATATCAAATGGGAAGCTGATGCCCTCTTCAATTCCTGGTGCTGGAAAAAAATGGATACATATCTGCAGAAAAATGAAGCAAGACCCTTACCTCACTCCATGCACAAGAATAAACTCAAGGTGGATCACAGACCTTAGGTGAAACCCGAAACTATTAGGGCCACTAATGAGGAATTGGGAGTAACCTGAGAACCTTGACACAGGGAATACATAGGCTATCAGAAATGGGGAAGGACACAAACACAGAGGAGGCACAAATTGACTGGTGGGATATACAAAAATTAAAACAGTCTTCTACATCGAAAGAATTCCCCAAGAGAGTAATAAGAGAGACCACAGAATGGGAAAACATATTTAGCAATGACGTGTGTCAGACAAAGGCCTTATTACTAAAATCTACAACACTCTGTGAGCTTACAACAAGAAAAAAACCAACTGTCCACTCCAGATGGGCAAAGGAACTGAGCAGGAGTTTTTCAAGGGCAGAAATCCAAATGGCCGAGAAATATATGAGAAAATATTCCAGATCTCTAGCCATAAGAGAAATGCAAATTAAAACAACTATTAGATATCACCTAACACCCTCAAAGATAGCCCAATTCAAGAAACCAGAAAGTCACAAGTGTTGGAGGGAATGCAGAGGGATAGGAATTCTTGTCCACTGCTGGTGGACCTGTAGGTATGTACAGCCATTATGGAATGTAGTATGAGGTGGGGAGGCCAGCCCCCCACCGCTGGTCTCGGGTTCAGTAAGCACAATCGTACAGTTGAGATGTATATATATTACATTAAAGTCATCAAGAGCATGAGAGATAAAAGAGATATTACAATAATGGAGTCAGACACATTTCATGGTAGCATGCTCACCTCAGCCCCACTTGGTGGTCCATGTAGAGAGAGTGGGAAGGGAAGGAGGACAAGGGGAAAGGAAACAGAGGACGGGAGAGGAGAGGGGGAAGAGAGTGAGAGGGAGGGGGAAGAGAGACTCTCCTGCTAACGGAGGCCTATATTCCTTTTGGTGGCGTGCAAGCCCACTAATTACAGGTAAAGACATACGTCACAGGAAGGGGTTTCACTATAGGTTTTAGAGTAAGGGAAGGGCATGGTCTAGGGACATACATGCAATAGGAAGAGGAGGGATTGGGGGTATACATGTGACAAGATGGGCGGATCCTAGATTTAGGATTGCAGCTTAACTTTGACCTGTTGTCCGGATCTCCATAGGAACCATTATCAGTAGGGTGTAAACCCCACCTACAGGAACCAAGTAGATGACTGCACCCCTTTCCATTGTCTTTAACAGCAGGGAGCGGGGCCCACTGCAGTCTGGCAACTGATTGCCCTCAGGGAGGATGCCTGCAAGCATCTGACATCCCCCCACAATGGAAATCTTTTGGCGATATCTTAAACAGTTGGAAATTGAGCTACCATACGATCCAGCAATTCCCCAATTGGGCATATACCCAGAAGAGACAAGAAACAAACCAGACATCTGTGCCCTAATGTTCATCTCTGCACAGTTCACAATTGCAAGGAGTTGGAAACAGCCGAAATTTCCATCAAGAGACCAATGGATTAAAAAACGGTGGTACATACATACAATGGAGTATTGCACATCCCTAAAAAGCGATGATGAACACATGAAGCACATCACTGCATGGGAAGAACTGGAGGAAATTATGCTAAGTGAAGTAAGCCAAGCACTAAAGGACAAGTACTGTATGAGGTAAACTCAAAAAATTCAAAAGGGTCATAGAAAGAAGATACTGTAAACATACGCCCCTTGGGTGAGGTCCAGGTAATATGGGAGGGGCCAGACTACACTCAGGGATACATATGGTAGCCCACTGAAAAGGAGGTGGAGGGAAGACATGGGTAGCTGGGGGAACAGGGCATTAACCCACACAGGAGGAGGGTGTTGTTTGTGTCTCCACGGGGAAACTTTACCTGGTGCTTCAAGGGGCCAGACTTTAACTAGGTGCTCCAAGACAAGAACGCAACACACTGACATGAATCAGGGAATTGATGGAGAGGCCTGAGGGGCCAGCCCCCTTACCAACTAAGGGGACAGCACCACCCTCCCTCCTAGAAGAATTCACTTCAGAGGACAGCACTAAAGCTACAGCTCAAGGAGAGGGACTTGTCTGATCAGAACACAGGAGCCAGCAAGTGGGGAGGGAAAAAAAAGAGTGAAGCACATCCTGGCCCACCAAGCCCTGAGGACCATGTTTCTGGTCAGAGGAGCCAATGCACAGAGACGACCACAGGGCTGGCCACAGCGTTCCTCACTGACCTATAGCATCACCAGGGACAACACTAGAGACACACCGTGGGAATTGTGCCCACCCTCAGCCCACTACACCAAAACCAGGCACTGGGGGCGGGCAGCAGAGCAGCAGGGGGAGCAGAGCAATGAAGTCCCCAGGGAATGTCAGGGATAGATGTTGGGCCAGGGCATGGCACCCCATCAGACTCGACTGGAAAGCACTCGTAAAGGACAACAAACAGACCTTGAACTATTTATAGGGTTATTTTGGTTGTTGTTGCCTTTTTGTTGTTGTTGTAGCTATTGCTTTATTTTCTTTTGTTGCTTCATTGTACTCGGTCTTGTGTTGGTGCATATTGTTGTCACTTGTCATGGTGCATGTCTACCTGGAAGGGATAGGCGGGATAAACAGGCCAGACGAGATAAAAATGGGAAGACAGTTCCAGGGGAGACATGGGAGAGGGGGTGGCAGGGCAAAGGAAGTGGGTGTTAACAAACCCAGGGACAAGGGAACAACAAGTGATTCAAAATTAGTGGCAAAGAGGGTATAGGAGGTCTGGCAGGGCTGGATCAAGGACAATGTAACCGAGAGGAATTCCTGAAACCCAAAAGAAAGCTGAACATGATAGTGGGACAAGAGGAAAGTACAAAGAAATAGAGGAAATAACTAGGAGGCAAAGGAGGCATTTATAGAGATCTAAGTACAGTCATATACAGATGTAAATATATTTATATATAATGAGGGGGAAATAGATCTATGTACATATATTTATAGGTTTAGTATTAAGGAAACAGATGGACAGTGGGCACTTACTCAAGTACTCTCTGAACGCAAGAACACTTTGTTCTAACAAATCTCCAGTCTGAAATGCTCACCTTCCTGGCACAATCGCTGAAGACAATGGGTGCATAAGCAAATGTAGTGAAGAAAGCTGATGGTGCCTGGCTATCAAAATATATAGCATCTGGGGACTAAAAGGCCTGAAGATAAACAGGCAGCCATCTAGTTGAGAAACAACAAAGCCCACATGGAAGACGCACACCAACCTGTGAGATCATGAGGTGTCGAAGGGATCAGGTATCAGGCATCAAAGACCAAAAATATCATAGCATTGTGAATGAGGGGGAGTGCAGAGTGGGGACACATGGCCCATCTGAGGGCAACTGGACATCCCCTGCAGAAGAGTCATGAAGAGGAGACAAGCCAGTCAGGATGAAGAGTACCATTGATGAAACATACAATTTTCCTCTAGTTCTTAAATGCTTCTTCCCCCCACTATCATGATCCCATTTCTACCTTACAAATCTGGCTGGACCGGAGGATGTACACTGATACAGATAGGAACTTGAAACACAGGGACCTCAGGGTGAGGTCCTCAGGTGAGAGTGGCGATACTGAGAGGGTGGAGGGAAAGTAAGGGAGAAAGGGGGAACAGATTACAAGGATCTACATATAACCTTCCTGGGGGACGGACAGCAGAGAAGTGGGTGAATAGAGATGTCAGACAGTGTAAGATATGACAAAATAATAATAACTTATAAGTAATCAAGGGTTCATGGGTGATATAGTTAAAGTTTATTATGCCAACCTGGCCGATAAACACGTAGGGTTAATTCAAGGGTGGAGAGATAAATGGCTTGGTGAGCCTCCCCTTTCTAGTTCTCGGGTCTCATGCTTTGTTATGGTTGGACCAGGGTGCAGCTGCCTTAGCTAGTTCCTTGCTTCAACTTGCAAGGCTCACTTCCTGCAGGACATGACCAAGGAGAAGCCACATGGATCTACCCTATGCAGCTCTGGGTACTGGAACACCCATGTGGGGACTCCTGCCAGCGCTGAGATGGTTACACGTTCACTGATTCAGCTTTCCTCCTGCAATCTGTGTCAACGTGTGTGTTTTGTGAGATGTAGGAGGACTTTGTGGATTGGGGACATATGGGTTAAAGTTGGACTTGTGGGCTTGGGCAGCACTGGGTTGGGATGTTTTCTTGGTGTGCATTACCCTTTATATATAAATCTCTCTCTCTTTTTTTTTTTTTTAAAATTTTATTAGGGGCTCATACAACTGTTATCCCAATCCATACACACATCAATTGTGTAAAGC
>NW_022103955.1:1230481-1232146 GCF_000313985.2 Echinops telfairi
CAATGAATGTACAAATGTGCTTTACACAATTGATGTATGTATGGGTTGTGATAAGAGTTGTATGGGCCCCTAATAAAATGATTAAAAAGAAAAAAGAATTGTGTTGTCATCACTATAATAAATTTTAGAGCATCTTCCTTGTACTTATTATTACTGGCTCTCCATATCCATGTCCTCATCACTGCCATAACCCAATAAACTATCAATTGTTATTGTCTCTATAGATTTCATATGGAGGATGTTATACAATAACAAACAGCAAAAACAAACAAAATAGCAAGATACTCAATTGCAATAACAAAATAAAACAGAAAAACCTCATTTGAAAAGATAACTAAAGTAAAAACTAGAAATTTAAAACGAGTCAAAAGGGAGAAGAAGAGTCAAAAGTGTTACATTTTAACCTAACTTCATCATCATTAGTGCACTTTCCAATGCACTCTGCCTAATAGCAAGGCGATTCACATCTCTGATGTGATTTACCATAGGCTTAATCCAAGTAGGGACCCTGCAAATTAATTTTCGGCTTTTACTGTCATAGTTTGCCTTCTGCAAACTAGGTACTCAGCATTTAAGCTCTAATACAGTTCCTTCCTCCGGTCTTGAATGTTATTATTTGCAATCCTTGGGTCACATGGGCTAGTCTGCTTCTTTTATGGGGATTTAGCTATGACCCCACTTAGATGGCTGCTTGTTTTAAGAAAAGAATTTAAGGCCTCAGATGCTCTCTGATAGCGGGACCATCTGACTTCTTCAACATACTTTGCTATAGGACCCATATTTCTGTGATCTCTTCATGAGGGAAGGGTCATGTGATGTTTAGCATTTATATAACTAGACGCTTGTGAGTGCAGGTAGAGTTGGAGCCTAACCTATTAATTAAGTCACAGCCTGATGGTGTTTCCTGAGGGTTGTGGCCTTTTGTATAAGGGAGAGATCCTAAGCATAGCTGAGTTCTCTTTTCCCCCTTGCTTTCTGCTGTAGCTGGATCCTGCTTCTTGTCCCTCCATCTCCTGTTTTGTTGCCTGCTGATCCCAGGAACTGGCTGAATGCTTTAACATTGTACCAGCAGGGATTCTCTGGATCCAGCTGACGCTATTTTGAACAAAGTATAGGCAAAATTTAGTAGAGTCTGGAATAAAACCTTCATTTTAAAGCTTCATTTTTCACTCATAAATGCATATTTAGATTTATATTAAAAGGACTTTTCTGAGCTGTAAGCTACTGGGTTGTGTTTTTCAAGAAACACAATTTATCCAAGGGAAGGGTATTGTTTATATCTCCTCAGGGAAAGAGGGACCAACTTCAACCCAGTGTTCCAAGATGTGAAAGCAACATGCTGGCATGGAGTAGGGAACCAGTGGAGAGGTCTGGGCGGCCGGCCCCAATCCCATCTGCTACATGAAAACCTGCCCCTGTGTGTTAACAAGTGTTAACAAGAAGAATTTATTTCAAAGAATGGCATTCAATCTGCAGCTCCAGGAGAGGGACATATCTGATCGGAACACACGGGAGCAGATGAAGGGGGAGGATGAGAGAGTGGAGCACATCCTGGCCCACCAGGCCGTGAGGACGATGTTCCGGATTAGAGCAGCCAGTCCACAGAGAGGACCACTTAGCTGGCCCTACTATGAGACATGATGTCCCTCACTGACCCATAGCCCT
>NW_022103955.1:1232663-1233902 GCF_000313985.2 Echinops telfairi
GGAAAGGTAGTGGTGTTAACAAACCCAGGGACAAGGGAACAACAAGTGATGCAAATTGGTGGTGAGGAGGTTGTAGGAGGCCTGGTAGGGCATGATCAAGGGTAATATAACCAAGAGGAATTACTGAACCCCAAATGAAAACTGAGCATGATAGTGGGACAAGAGGAAAGTCAAAGGAAATAAGAGGAAAGAGCTAGGAGGCAAAGGGCTGCTCCAGTACCTAGGGCTGCATCAGGGTAGGTCCGTGTGGCTTCTCCTTGGGTATGTCTTGCAGGAATTGAGCCTTGCTGGCTAAAGCAGGGACCTGGCTAAGGCAGCTGCACCCTGGTTCGACTATCAGAAAGCAAGAGACCGAAGAACTAGAAAGGCGAGGCTCACCTAGCCATTTATCTCTCTGCCCTTCAATTAATCCCACTTGTGTTTATTGGCCAGGCTGACACAATAAACTAACTACCTCAGTCAGTGTTTATTCTTATTTGTTTACCTTTATATGTGATGGCTATTTTTTCTCTCTAGCTGCTCTTATGATTCTCTCCTTTTCCTTGAAGTTGGATAATTTGACTACTATATGATAGTTTTTTTTTGTTTTTGATGGGGGTTCTCTCTGCTTCCTGAATGGATACCATCTCCTCCTTTGTGATTTTGGGGAAATTTTCATGCAAGAATTTCCTTAATATTTTAACTGTAGGCTTATTTTTTAAATTTCTTTTCAGGGAGCCAATAATTAGAATGCTGTTATGCTTCACGGAATCCCACATCATCCTCAGGCTTCCTTCAGATTCTTTTTTTTTTTTTTTTTTTACTTCTCTTGTTTGCTGGATTCTGCTGGGTTTTCATTGAGTTCATGGATTCAACTTTCCATTTCCTCCATTCTATTGGTGAGATCATTTACTTTGTTCCTGAATTCTGCTACCTCGCTGAGATAGGTTATGCTTGGGCACAGACATGGACTTCCACTCACCAAGGCTGACCTGGCCACAGCCACTGCTGAGTCCCCCATTTACCAGCAGCAGAAACCAACATTAAGTCCAAGATATGGGGCCATTCTTCGGGGAGATCAGCCAGCAACTTGGTGGCAGGTTGATTACATAGGACCACTTCCATCATGGAGGGGACAGTGTTTTGGTCTTATTGGAATAGACACCTACTCTGGATATGGATTTGCCTTCCCTGCATGCGATGCTTCTGCCAAAACTACTATTCGTGGACTTACAGAATGCCTCATCCACTGGCATGGCA
>NW_022103955.1:1235630-1239861 GCF_000313985.2 Echinops telfairi
TGATCATGGGACCATTGTGCGGCTGCCTTGCTTGTTCTGTGCCTCAATTTAGAGGCTACACTTCCTGTGGGACACCTAACCTGTGGGTTGAGGTCCCTTTAAGGCCACACGATTGAAATTTACATCTCTTGAGCTGGGGACTGACAGTTGCTGACCTGGCTGACAGTTGGTGACCTGCCTTGTTGTTTTGCTGCCTGTGCTGCAATGGGGTTATTGCTGCCTTGCTCTCTCTACAGAGGACTACCTGGTGGCCCTCAAGACTTGAAGGACTGCCAGTGTCTCACAACTCTCTCACGGGAGTGAATTGCGCTGAGCCATTTGTACTGCTTTATAATTTAACTGTTCATTTCTTGTATTATATATCTATCTATCTGCTTATAATTTAACAGTTCATTTCTTGTGTTATATATATCTATCTTTATAAATGTATATATAAAATTATCGCAATCTGGTTTTATCTCTCTAGATAACCCTAACACACTCTCCCCTTAACTCATGAATTTCTCAAGTGGGAAGATTCTTGTATCTCTCTCTGTTTTCATCTGGTTTCACGATTGACCCCTAATTTCTTGTACATTTTTAAACAACATTCTCTTGAATTCTCTCTCTGGAAATTTAAGGGCTTCTTCTTCTGTGTAAACTGTTGGTTGTGAATCATCTTCAATAGTTTATTTTTGTTTCTTTAGATTTTGTGTGGTAGCTGCTGGTGTTGGCTGCTGTCTGCATCAATCATGAATGAACTAAGGTGTTGTGTCAGCTTCTGTGATTTGTAGGGAGGAGGGTTTGGCTCTATAGGTTACAGGAGGATCAGCTTGGTGATGGGAAAGTTATTGTATGTAGATGATGGATGCTTGTTATTTAAGAGAATAGGAGAAATAGGATAAGGTGCTTGGGAATGTTTTAGTTAGTGGTATTAATCATAGGAAGCCCTCCTGTTAAGTGTGTTAATTTTTAATTAGTTAGTGAAGAAGGTTATGGGAGACATGTTTTTACTTGGTAAGTTAAAGGACAATGGGGTTATTGAGGTGTAGGAAACAGGTTCTAAAGGTTGTGATGGTTGGGGTACATGAAGGGCATATTAAATCTACCAGAGTCCCTTATCAACCCTGTAAATTATGTAGGGAGAGTGCATCCTTTAATTATTGTGTTTATAGTGGAAGGACCCTTTCTGCACAACTCGGAACTCTCTGCTCCCTATGCATGGTCCCAGGGTGGAAATAGGCTATTATAGCCCCAGGGAGGAGGGCTTCTGATTAGAAGGTGGTCTGGCTAAGGCTAGTGGGACCCTGTGTTTTCTGGCTACCTGGCCAGGGGTGGGGAAGGTTTGAGTAACTCTGACATGCTGAATTCCAATTCCTCTGGCTAGGAAAGGAGCCATGTGTTTCTTTCTCAGAAGCGTTAGGAATAAATCTAACAGCTACCTGGAGCTAGCTACATCATGGGTTAGAGCTGCGTTTCTGTCTCACTGGGGCTGGCTCTCTTAGATAGCTGGAGCTGTCTATCTGGGGGGCCTAGCTACACCCTTGCTATTAGGGGAGTATGCAGAGGGGATTATCCCAATTGGGGTTCAGATTGGTGAGCCACAGTGGTCTCCAGCATCCAGGGCCTCCAGAAGTCTACATGGGTGTCCTTGTAATATCCTAGAGACAGATTCTCCTGGGCCTCCTACCCACTCTGGTGGATCTCTACACCAGAGGGGAAAGGGAAGAGGGTAATAGTCATGCTCCACTGCCCATGGAGGTAATGCACTCACAGGCACTAGCGCAGCAAGCAAGTCACTGAAGGGTGCAGCACATGGGTCACCACAGTGGGGCAGTGTAGGGGTGCGACTTGCTGGTTGCCAGGAGGAGGGGAGGAGGAAGGCTGGGGAATGCATACAGGGGTCTCTGGCATGTGGGAATGCAGGAAGAGCTTCGTGGCAGGTTGTGCAGGTCGCTGGGAGGAGAGGGAGGGAGCAATGCAAGGGATTGCACCACCAGTTGTTGAGGAGAGGAAATGCAGGGAACCACAGCAAGCTTGTTGGGGAGGAGGGGTGGGTAGGGAGATCATTAGTAGAATATGGCATGAACGTGGCCATGGGTTGCGGAGGCTGGGAACCGCTAGGGAACATGACACTTGGGTCTCAGGTGTGAGGAAATGCAGGTGGGGGAATGAGTGTTGTCAAGAGCATAGATGTGCCATCTGTGGGAAAACAAACAAAAGATCTCCCAGGTGCTGCGAGACCAGGGTTCAGTTCAAATCCCCCGAATTGGCGCCCTCATCCGCAGATCCAGTGTTCACACACAAGAGACTGTTGAATCTACATTAGTGCCATCTTCCTGGAAGTCCGCCTTGTTTCTCTTGCTTGTCAGGATCCTACATCAGACTCATAATGCACTGTCAACAAGTTGATGCCGACTCATTGTGACCCTGTAGGGCAAGGTAGAGCTGCCCCTGTGAGTTTCTGACACTGTAACTGTTTACCGAAGTAGAAACCCCTGTTGGTGTGGCTGGTGGTTTCAAACCGCTGACCTTGTGGTTAGCAGCCAATAAGTAACCACTATATTGCCTGCTGACTCTGGGAACCATCAGTAGCCTGCCATATTATCTGATGACCTTAGATTCATTTGGTCCTATAGCCATGAGCCTGCTTTGCTGCCTGGCTGGTCTTCCTGCTTCCTGGTTCATCATCCTTGGCAATTACACAAGTCAAGAAAAGCAATGAGTCTGATTTATTGATCTTGGATCCATCTGCCTGGGCCTCCTCCAGTCTGTGTTCTTCCTGATTCCTGGTTCATCTTCCTGCTTCCTGGTCAGTGGGCCCCTAGCTATATGAATCAAGAAAAGCCTATGGCTTAACATCTGATGTAGAAACTTGAACCAGACTGGACTTAATCACTTTTACAACTGTATAAGCAACTTTCTTGATATAAAATTCTTTCTTTATATATAGATTATGTGTGTGTATAAGTATTTGTGGTAGTTAAATAATCTGGTGTCAATTTGAGACATGGGAGGATTAAGAGTGAAGGGGTGGAGTCTAGTCTGTCAATTGGGTCATAGCTAATGAGGCCTCTATGTGGGCATGGCCTTCTCCTGAGGATTCTGGAAACTCTGGAATTTCCTCCTTGGATGCAGGAGACACTCTCTCTCTTGGCTCACTCCCTGTGAGACATTTCTGAGGAGAAGCCACATGAAGCTACCCTGGTGCAGTCAGAACCATGGGAGCTGATGGAACCACGTGGAGACCCCTGCCAGCACTGAGATGCTTACAACACCACTGGATCCACAAGACTTCTATCCCACTTGCCTGTGATCGTCCTGTATTAGGCATCATTGCATATGTTTCATGAGTCTGAAGAGGACTTTATAGATTGGTTTTGGCCATATGGGCTAATATAGAACTTATGGATTTGATCTTGATTGGGCTGGGATGCTTTCTCAATATTCAATTGCTTTTGTATATAAACCTCTTTCTTATGCTCATATGAGTTTCCCTGAATTTGTTTCTCTAGTCTACCCAGACTAACACATTAAAAGCCTATGGCTTAACATCTGATGTATAAACTTGAACCAGATTGAACTTAATCACTTCTATAACTGTATAAGCAACTTTCTTGATATAAAATTCTTTATATATCTATTGTGTGTATGTGTGTGTGTGTGTGTGTGTATGGGTGTGTGTACAAGCACCACTGGTTTTGCTTCTCTAGAGAACACAGACAAACACACAAAATGAATAACTTGAGAATCTGGATTATATGAAGAACATGACATCAGGACTGGAAGAAGACTAATTAACATCCTGTGATCTGCAAACGACACAATCCTGTTTCCTGAAGGCAAACAGGGCTTTAAGTACTCATTGATGAAGATACATGTTTACAGATTTCAGTATGAATTTAAAACATACCACCATCGAGTAAATTCTGACTCATAGAAACTCTATGTAGGATTTCTGAGGGTGTAAATCTTTATGAGAACATATAACCCATATTTCTCCCAGGAAGCAGTTGGTGGGTTTGAATAGCTAACCTTACAGTTAGCAGTCCAAAGCTTACCTGATAGCACCACCCAGGTTGTTTAAATCTCAACAAAAATCTTCACAATTGGACCAATAAGCAATGTTATGGTAAATAGGAAATACTAAAGATGCTCTGAGTTCTCTAGAGAAGCAAAAACAGTGAATATATACATTCATATATATATATACACGAATATATTTTCATATCTATATGCATATATATATATG
>NW_022103955.1:1239961-1269303 GCF_000313985.2 Echinops telfairi
GAGAGAGAGAGAAAGGTTTATATCAAGGAAAGGACTCAAACAATTTTCAAATCTATGGGTGAGATGTCAGGATGGAAGCTTCTCCTGGTTCATGTAGTTGTAGGGGTTGATATGTCAAGCAACAAGCTTCTGATTTTAGAGGCTAATGAATTCAAAGTCAGTAGAAAAATGGCAAACAGATGATGACTTTCAGGATAAGCAGGTAATATAACAGGTTGCTGGCTCAAATTCAAACAACGCTAGGGCAGATGATGAGTCAGAGGCAAGATCTAGACCCAGCAATCTTCTCCACACCATCCATTTATACTGGAAGCAGGCTGTACTAAGATGAGGAGAACTCATTTTAGAAGGATTAATATGTCTTCATTTCCAAAGAATCCTGGCCCAACCAGGTTGACAAAAAAATTCTTAACTATCAGAGTACACCCCTTGCAAGCTTGGCACCTGTACACATCTCCTTAAACTATACATACTCTCTGAATAAAGATCATTATAAAGTCATACGTGTGTGTAACATGATGCAGCTAGCACGTATACAACTGAAAATGCACTAACCTCATTTATATTTTTAAGTGAATAAGACAAAACATTCGATGCATATTTACAAGGAGGAAATACTCCTAACAATTACAGACCTCATGTGACCATATCTTGCATTTAGAACTAACTTCTTTCACAACCTATTCCCTATTCACCTCTGCTGGTTGTGGTTATTTGCCCAGTGAGGTGACCTAAACTTGAAGGATCTGAGCCATTATAGTCTTGTCAGAATTGAGTTGCTGTAGTTTACTACCGACTTTAATCATGTGGCATGGTAGTACTAAGAGATGTCCTCAGAAATCTCCTGGATTCCAAACATAATCTTGTTTTATCTCCATTATGTAAACATCAATCTGATTTCCTCTAGGGAATCAAGATCAATCACACCACTCAATACAGAAATTGCCTTCTTTCCCTGTTGATCCAGAGGCATGAGGAACCCAAAGTGGCTGGGAGGCTGTCTTAACTGCCAAGTCAATGGAATAAGTGTTGTGTTTACATGTGGGCCTATTCCGCCCTTTGGAGCTAAGACCTCCATACCAGAAGAGCATACGGTTGCAGAGACAATATTTTTGCAAGTGAGTCACTAGGAGTAATAGTGAGTAGTATCATGCCCATTTTCACCCCTTGGTTCCTGGATTCATAGATTTTTGCTGTTGTAGAGAAAGTACCATATATTAGATGCTAATTTAGTGAATATACAGCCTCCTGAAGAAATTGCTCCATCCTTCCAAGGTATTGCCAACTAGTTGGCACTGTAACAGGGAACATGGTAAGACCAATGTATTCCATGAACATCCCATAGTCACGCTTCATTTGCTGTTAAGTGAGTTCCTTGATATGACGTGATTTTGTGTGTGATCCCAAGATGATGGCCTTCTGTAAGTCCTTAGATGCTAGGTTTGGCAGGAGCATTTCATGTGGGGATGGTTTGATATGAAATCAAGAGTAAGTGTATATTCCATTAAGAACAAAACATTGTGCTTTCCATGTTGGAAGTGGCCCAATGTAATCAACTTGCCCCAGTGGCTGGTTGATCTCCCTGAGAAATGGTCCCATGTTGTGGACTCAGTATCTGTCGCTGTTGCTGGCAGGTTGGGCACTCAGCTGAGCCTCTGCATGCACTCTATCCCTACCATTACTACCGTTTTGTTGATGAACCCATTAGATAGATTGGAGTGGCTGAGTAAAGAGGAAGACCGGTGTCTAGAAAATGTGTTATTTTATCTACTGGATTGTTAAAATCCTAGTTTTATATATTTGGGTACTTTAAATATTTACATTTCAAATAAGGATGTAAATATCTTTGTGTGCAATATTTTGTTAAAGTATTAAATGTGTTATTAAAATGGTGTTTATAAAAAATTTGATAACAAAATACTAGGTTATGAAGTTAATGGAAAATAATGCACCTACTGTTATTGTAATGTATGTAAAAAGGTATAAAAGACAAAATTCTGAAAGTAATACATTAAATAGCAATAGGAATAAGAATAATTTATTTTTCTTTTTACTTTATGTTTTTTCAAATTAATGTAATGAACCTTTATTGCTTTTTTAGTGGAAAGTATGCGAAGTGCTTTAACAAACCTATTGATTGACTTGTATAAATGAATTCAGGTTATTAATAAAACTACTATTTGTTAGTCGTACTCTAATGGCTTGTGCGTTCCTGTGACGCTGGGAGCTATATCACTGGTAATTTAAAAACCAGCAGGGTCACCCAAAGGGAAGAGGTTTCAGCAGAGCTTCCAGCCTAAGAACAGACTACAAAGAAGGAATATCTGTTCACTTCTGAGGGATTTGCCACCAAAAAATATCTTATGACTAACAGTGGAACATTGTCAGATATAGTGCCAAAAGGAAAAGGACATCATGCTTGGCAATGTAGAAGGTCAAGGACAAAGAGGAAGACCATCAAAGAGATGGATTTACATAGTGACTGCAATAATGAGCCTAAACACGTTTATGAGGATCTTGAAGATCAGGCAGTGGATCCTGCTACCTCACATAGCATCCCTGAGTCAGAATTGGTGGTGGGATTCAGCCAGTTAACACCAGTTTGGCAGAACCAATATCTGATATTTTTGGCGAGTTCAATGAACCAATTATTATAATGGCATTTATAACCACAATTCTCTCTAAGGCTGGGCAACTGACTAATGTGGAAATAAAAAAAGTTAAATTCTTTATTCGTTTAATGTTCACCTAAGTGCCCTTAGCAGTGTTCATTCTGTTCATAGGTATAAAAATTTGATGGAAGTATGCTTGTGATCTTTATTTATTCATTTCATAAAACTCGTTATACTTTTGATGAAATAATAAATGTGTATTCCTGTGTGCTTGTTACTTTGGTGAACAAACAAATGACATAAAGAGAAAACGTGCCAAACAACCAGAAGCACTTTTCAGCTGTCATTCATTTCAGCTTTGCATTATGACCCAAATCCCCAAGAGAATTATGAAATTTCTGAAAGTGTTCCTGAAAAAGCTAATAAAAATATTGTCAGAACATTTGCTGTAAGTTCAACAGAAGTGAAAAGGGTGTTTTCAAATATGAACATCATATGTTCAGAGAAGAGAAGTCACCTACGTCCAATATATGAAACACAATGACTATTGTCTAGTTGGCCTGTCTCTAAAGGAATGGGACCCTGGTCCTGCAGGGATAAATCATACAGCAGATGGTGTGCAGATAGAAATGAAGAAGATTAAAAGTGAGGGTGCCAATCAAGAAGCAATATGGAAATATCTTAAGTAACAGTTTTATTGGCTTTTTTTGGTCGGGCATTATTATATTTTTCTCATTAGTATTTTAAAACTCTTATAATCCAGTTTTGTGTGTTTCTTTTATTGTTGTTATTTAAATGTTAACTGTACGAAATAATAAACTACCTTTTGGTATATCTCTTTTTTATACTTAAAATCATTAGGGCAACATAACGGTTGTTAATTTATTTAAATCTCACCACTGGTCAGAATCAACTTGATGGAATATAATAACATAATTAGTGATTTTTTAAAAACCTATGAAAGTAAAAAAAAACACCTATGAAAGTATTGATCAATTTATATCAATGAAGTCAGATGAGTAACATAAAACCTGTTCTCTAAGTTTTATGCAGATCTGACAATACATGCAAACCACCCCTGCATTTGGAAGCATGTGGTCAGCAGAAATACTTCGTCTTGGGTAGGCTGCCTTGCCTCCAACCACCTCCTAGGCTGGCAGCAGTGTCCCAGCCAGGGGTCCTATGAGTCACAATCAACGTGATGGCAGTGGGCAATTTGTCTGCAACCATTCACTGGTCACAGAGATAAGTTTAAACATATTTGTTTGGAATAAACCAGTGCAGGTTGTATGAACTAGAGTTCCAGGATGAATAATATTTTACTTATCCCCATACATAGGTATTTATAGACTGATCTTTCACAAACAGCCTAAACTTATTAGATGGAGAAGAAATAATTTCTAAAAGGTTGTAGTAGTAGGCAGAGTTCTCTAGAGAAGTGAAGCCAGGACACTTATGAGTGTGCATATCTCTGCATCCTGGTCTGACCACCAGGGTGATGGTGGGGGGAGTGCTATTTGTCTTGGTCACACCAGAGAGCCATTTATCTTGGTCGCACCTCCAAAGGAGGTAATCAAGCTGCAACCTAATTGACAGCCTAGACTCCACCCATATCTTCTTACAGGTGTCATGTTCGCACAAAAAAATCTATCACAAAGATGGTACTGGCAAAACTTGATACCTATTTTCAGGAAAATTAAATAAGATCCATATATTACACCGTATACAAATACTATCTCAAGATGGATCTAAGACTTAAATGTAAAACCTAAAATTATAATGACCATCAAAGAAAAAATAAGGGAAAACTTAGGGGTCCTAATACATGGCATACATATACTACAAAAAATGATGATAGCAACATACGCACAAATACGCTTGATATAATTGATATATGGATTGTCATAAGAGCTGTAATGATCTTTTAATAAAAAAATAATTTTAAAAACATGGACCAAAAACACACAGTCGAAGACAAGCTAAATGATCGGGACCTCCTAAAAATTAAACACTTTTAATTATCAAAAGATTTCACCAAAAGAGTGAAAAGAGAAACTTTATAGTCTGGGAAAATCTTTTTGGCAACAACATTATCACACAATGTATTAATCTGTAAAATGTATGGAAAACTTCAGCAACTCAACACACAAAAAGATACATAACCCAGTTTTAAAATTGGTGGAGGACATAAATATTTCACCAAAGGAGATAATGAGGTGGCCAACAAACATATGATGAAATGCTCAAAAATCACTAGTCATTAAAAGTTGCAAATCAAAGCAACAAGCTATCATCTCACTCCAACATTAATAGCAAAGTTCAAAGATTCCAAAATAACAATGTTGACCAGGGTGTTAGGAGTCTGGAACCCTCCTACACTGCTGATGGGATTGCTAAACAGCACAACCATTGTGAAAATTGCATGGTGCTTCTTTAACAAGTGAAGAATAGAAATGCTATATGATTCAGCAAGCTCTGTACTTACAATAGCTCCTAGAGAAACCAGTCGCAACATGTACACCCATGTTAATTGCAGTCCTATCCACAATAGCGAAAAGATGTAAACAACTTAAATATGCATCAATTGAAGAATTGATAAGCAAATTACATTACGCACATCCAATGGACTAATACATAACATTAAAGAATAATAAAGAACCTGAAAAACATGTCATGACATAAATGAGCCTATAGGCCATTAGGTTGAGTGAAATAAAGCAATCACAAAAGAATAAATAATATAGCAGACCAGACCAAACTCTGCCATTTAGTCAACACTGACTCATGGCGACCCCACAGGGCAGTCTAGACCTGCCCCGCTGAGTTTCTCAGGCTGTAACTCTTCATGGGAGTAGACAGCCTAATCATTCTCCTGCTGAGACCACTATTAAAGAAAAGTCAAGTAGAATTTTCACACAGAAAGAAACATGCTTTAATGGTTACCAAAGGTGGAAAGGAAAGGGAGGGTATATTACTAACTAGGGTAGTCATATGCCGAGGCAATACACAATAACGAAGGGACCAGCACAAAATGATCAAGGCAGCAGAAAACACTGGGAGGCATACAAACGTTAAAGACACATGCACAGTCCTGCAACAATAGTAACAGCAACCTGGGAGTGGATACAGAGACAGAGATGCAAGCTGAGCATTTGTGGGAAGGAGAATGGGACTAGATCCACGAATAGATAAAAGTTTGACAGAATATTTGTACATGAGTATTTACATATGTTACAAATTTTTTTTTTTTTCACTATGAAAATGCTTTAATGGAGGTGTCTGTACAGAGTGTGATGTGAGACAGAAGGACAGCAAGTGCAGGACAGTGAGACGTGTACACCGACAGGCTGAGAGTGAATAAAGAGTTCACACCGCTAATGCTTCTGCTTCCCTGCCGGCCGCCCTACGCCACTTCCTCCTCGGCCTCCTCCTCAAACTCGCCCTCCTCCTCGGCCGTGGCGTCCTGGTACTGCTGGTACTCGGACACCAGGTCATTCATGTTGCTCTCAGCCTCGGTGAACTCCATCTCGTCCATGCCCTCGCCCGTGTACCAGTGCAGGAAGGCCTTGCGCCGGAACATGGCGGTGAACTGCTCGGAGATGCGCTTGAACAGCTCCTGGATGGCCGTGCTGTTGCCAATGAAAGTGGCCGACATCTTTAGGCCCCGGGGTGGGATGTCGCACACGGCCGTCTTGACGTTGTTGGGGATCCACTCCACGAAGTAGCTGCTGTTCTTATTCTGCACGTTGAGCATCTGCTCGTCCACCTCCTTCATGGACATGCGGCCCCGGAAGACAGCGGCCACCGTTAGGTAGCGGCCGTGGCGAGGGTCGCAGGCAGCCATCATGTTCTTGGCGTCGAACATCTGCTGGGTGAGCTCGGGCACGGTCAGGGCACGGTACTGCTGGCTGCCCCGGCTGGTCAGCGGCGCGAAGCCTGGCATGAAGAAGTGCAGGCGTGGGAAGGGCACCATGTTGACGGCCAGCTTGCGCAGGTCGGCATTGAGCTGGCCGGGGAAGCGCAAGCAAGTGGTGACACCGCTCATGGTGGCCGACACCAGGTGGTTGAGGTCCCCATAGGTGGGTGTGGTCAGCTTGAGGGTGCGGAAGCAGATGTCGTAGAGGGCCTCGTTGTCGATGCAGTAGGTCTCATCCGTGTTCTCCACCAGCTGGTGCACAGACAGCGTGGCGTTGTAGGGCTCCACCACCGTGTCAGAGACCTTGGGCGAGGGCACCACGCTGAAGGTGTTCATGATGCGGTCGGGGTACTCCTCTTGAATCTTGCTGATGAGCAGCGTGCCCATGGCGGAGCCAGTGCCACCGCCCAGCGAGTGGGTCAGCTGGAAGCCCTGCAGGCAGTCACAGCTCTCCGCCTCCTTCCTGACCACATCCAGCACAGAGTCGACCAGCTCTGCGCCTTCTGTGTAGTGCCCCTTGGCCCAGTTGTTGCCAGCACCACTCTGACCGAAGACGAAGTTGTCCGGACGGAAAATCTGTCCGAATGGCCCAGAGCGCACCGAGTCCATGGTGCCGGGCTCCAAGTCCACCAGCACGGCCCGTGGCACGTACTTACCACCGGTGGCCTCATTATAATAGACATTGATCCGCTCCAACTGCAGGTTGCTGTCGCCGTGGTAGGTCCCGGTGGGGTCGATGCCGTGCTCGTCGCTGATCACCTCCCAGAACTTGGCGCCAATCTGGTTTCCGCATTGCCCGGCCTGCAGGTGCACAATTTCTCTCATGGCGGCAGCGGCGGCGTCACGGGCAGGAGGACGAAGACAGGAGCGAGAGGGGGGCGCGCAGACTCCATATGTTACAAAATTTATCCATGAATATTGTAGAACATACAGGGTCACAGTTATGAAAACTTTTTAACCAAAACCAAACATCTTGAGAAAATGAATTGCTGGGCTGAAAACACCGGTCTTGGGGGCATCAGGATCAATTAGTCCAAATAGTCCACAAAGAAAATATTCACCATTGTACTTTGGGGAGTAGTTACTATGGTCTTAAAGCTTGCGAGTGACCATCTAAGGCAAAAGTATTCCATCTCTTCTTATCTGGAGCAAAGAAAAGCGAATAAAATAAAAAAACAGATGGAAACTAGGAGTAATGGAAAAAAGTGAATAAAATAAAAAACAGATGGAAACTAGGAATAACGGACCACACCAACTTCAGCCCCCAAGACTCTGAGACCAGGAAGAGCTTGATGGTGCCCACCTGCCACTTCTGACGGCTCTGAAAGGGGTCATAGTAGAATGCTCTGGACAAAGTGGAGGAAAAACAAAAGTCAAAATTATAAAAAAGAATCAGGTTTACTGATTGGATAGACTGGTGGAATCTCTGAAACTATGGCCCACAGTCACCCACTGAGTTTAGAACTAAAACCCCTCAAAGTCCAGTTTTCAGCTAAACAATACATGGGTCTGATGAATAATAACACCTTGGAGTAGGAGAGTAATCAAGCACAGAGATCAAAGGGCAGCATTTGCAAGGTGCAAAGTTTAGCAGCCAGGGGACAGAAAAGAAGGATCAATGGAAATGGGAAATGCAGGGAAGAAGTGCAATGAGTGCCGTTGCAGCACAGGGATTGCAAATAATGGCATGCAGCAAACTGTGCATGAAGTGCTCAAGGGAAAACTGCTCTGCAAACTTTTAACCAAATAAAAATGCAGGCTAAAAAAAAATATTTTTAAATTAATAAAATACTCATCACAATATATTTTTATCTACAGAGTTAATCTGGATCTCAAATGTCCCTTATTATTTGATAAAGGTTGCAAGCCTATTCCAAGTGTTTCCGGAAATTACATTGTTCCATTTTAAATGGTACGCTAAAGATTTCTATTAGATTTTTCTTTTTCAGGAGGCATAGCAGTCAAAACTAAGGAACCCAACTGCCATTCACAACAGAGCTCAACTGTGGCTGCACTGTCTTTGTCTTGCTGAAAACATGATAATGCCAAGCAGAAAGGAGACCTATAAATATTCTCTTCCAGACACTGACATTGACCTACACGGCTTGACAGAAACATTAAAACATGGAGAGATCTGATGAGTTCTATAGAAATCCCCACCCCCACCCCCATGCAAAGGTAGCCAGGGTTGGAGAATGGTTGAAGATCGGAAAGCTTTCTTGTCCATTGTTACTGTTTTCTTGTCACATTGAAAAGGCATTTCTAGGTCAGCATTTCTCCTGACCTAGCAGTAAATTGGTTTGTGGGGCTGCGGATACATAAACATGTTACTTTTTAAACTGACATTTCCCAGAATGCAAGCGCCTGTCAGTTCTTACACCGACCATCGCTGAAACCTTTTCACGTACTACAAACTCTCACACTGTGCTTGGTGAAGAAATGGATTTCACAGAATACAAACAAGGATTTGTGCCCAGCACTGGTTCTTAGACGCATACTATCAATTTCCCTGGAACTTTTACTATAAAGAGCCACCAGATGGCTCTGTAGCCACAGTGAAGGTTGCTAAATTGGGCTGCGTCTCTCACTGCGAAACAGCCAAGGATGGCAAGGACTCAGCATGGCCAGCGGGTGGCGATCTTGGTGGCCCTGACAATACGGTACCTTCCATCCGGCGTTGTTCTAGAGACAGCCGTGGTTTTCGTTGTTGTTTTGTTTTGTTACTTTTTTCTTTTGCCTTTACTGGTTTCTTGATTTGTTAATAAGGGGATTTAATATATTAACCAGTAGGAGATTAACAATTCCAATATATATATATATATTACAATTATCAATTGCAATTGTTATTGATATAAAAATTCATATATATATATTGCTGTTCTAGGATGTGTGTGTATTCCACTTAAGCTTGTTTAAATGGGAGGAAAATAAGCTATATTTAAGATTCTGGAACTATTTTTGTCCTGTAAATCTTAAAGAAGATGTTTCTCTTGGCAATTTTCAAACTGGATTAGTTCCTACTCTTACTAGGTGCAATGCACATTCTTCCATAAGTAGTTGTTGGGTGCTACGCAGTCAATTCTGACACATATCAACCTTACAGCTCTGCCTGGTCCTGCGCCCTGCCCTCAATGACTGCCATGTTTGAGCCTATTATTGCAGCCACTCATTATTGTCAATCCATCTTGCTGATAGTTTTCCTGGGAACTAATACTGTAAGCATAATGTGACTGGTTCTTCCCAATAACATGTCTGCAGTACACAAGTTTCATCACCCTTGCTTCCAAGGTATATTCTGGTTGTACTTCCTCCACAGATTCGTTAGGTCTCTCTCTTTAGAAAATTTACTAATCATTTTGTTGGGGGGGGGTGGCTCTTACAAATCTTACTCATTGGTTCTCTCGACAGGCCATGATACATCCAGCTTTCTCCACCAACACCATAGGCGTCTGTTCTTGACTCTCATTTGCATGTGAGGGGATCAAAAAGACCATGCTTTGGGCAAAGCATACCTATTCCTTAAAGTGACAGATTGACTGGCTAATACTTCAAAGAGGACTTTTGTGGTATATTTGCCCAATGCAAGGTATTCTTTTCTTTTGTTCTTTTTCAGTGAATGGCAAGAGAGACATACGTGTCAGTTTACTGCTCCTAAGGAGAAAGCTTTCAGTCTTTTGACAGTGAGAATGATCTTAGCTATGGGATTTTCTTTCTTTAAAAAAAGACATTTTATTGGGAGCTCTTACAGATATAGTAGCATTCCATACTTCAGTCACATCAAGCAATATTGTACACTTGCTACCACAATCAGTTTCCAAACATTCTCCTTCTTCTTGATCTCCTTGATATCTGCTCCTCTTTATCCCCTCTCCCCTGAACCCTTATTATTATTATATATAATAACATTATATATAATATATTATAACTATATATATTGCCGTAATCTTACACCATCTAATCTATCCATTTACCTACAGCTCTGTTGTTCACTCCCCTCTAGTGGGATTATACAGTCATCATTGCTGTCAGCTCTCCCTTCCCCGCTTCCTCCATCCCTCTTCCCATACGCTCAGGAAACTGTTACTCCTGCTACTTTTTCTGGGGGGTATATTGTTTTCTTGACTCATGTTTGCATGGATGTAGATTATGGATCGAAGTTAAATGATCAATGTATAACTGCCCCCTTCCCCTCCCAGGATGACAAACAACAGAAACATGGGTGAAGGGATACAGTGGATGGTATAAGATATGAAAAGAATAATAATTTATAATTTATCAAGGGTTCATAAGGGTGGGAGGGTATGGAAGGGAGAAAAAAATGAGGAGCTGATTCCAAAGGCTAAAGTAGAAAGAAAATGTTTTGAAAATGATGATGGCAACATATGTACAAGTGTGCTTAACAAAATGAATGCATGGATTGTTATAAGACCTATAAGAGTCTCAACCAGATGCACCAAGATGTGAATACAACATACCAGCATACACCAGGGAACCAAGAGAGGTCTGTGGGGCTGGCCCCAACCCCAACTATGTGGACACCTCCCTGCCCCCTCAGAAGAATGCACTTCAGAGGACAGCAGTGGGGCTACAGCTTGGGGAGAGGGGAGCCTCAGATTCAAGCACACGGGAGAAACGCAAAGGGATGGAGAGGGAGGAGAAGACATCCTGGCCCACCAAGCCATGAGGACGATGTTCCTGCTCAGAGGAGACAACGCACGGGGAGGACGGTAGGGCTAGCCCCACCACGGGACCCAGTGTCCCTCACTGAATCATGATGCTGCGAGGGACAGCACTGGAGACACAGTGTGGGAATAGTGCATTGTCTGGTCCCATCACGCTGGAGTGAGGCACTGAGGGCATGCAACAGAGCAGCAGGGGAAGCAGAGTGATGAAACCCCCGGGGAATACCAAAAATACACTTTGGAGACAGTGTGGCATATCATCAGACTCAACTGGAAAACACTCGTAAAGGCCAACAAACAGACCTTGAACTATTTATAGGCTTTTCCATTTTTGTCAGTGGCTTTCTTTTTGTTATTGTTATTTTGTTCTTGTTTCTGCTGTTATTGTTTTGTTAGTTTAGACTTCGTTTGTTGTTTTATTTGGCTTTTCCTCGTTTTTTGCACTTGTTAATGTATCTGCATGCCTATCAAGATAAGATAGGCAGGATAAATAATTCAGAGATGAAAAGAACGGCACCTATGGTTCCGGGGGAGGGGGTGGGGTATGGGAGAAGGGGAGGTGAGAGAAAAGAAGGGTGTAGGGGTAACCAACCCAAGGACAAGGGAAGAACAAGTAAACTATAATCAATGGAAGGAAGGTTGTAGAATGCCTAATGGGGCTTAATCAAGGGCAATGTAGCAGCTAGGAATTACTAAACCCAGATGAAGGCCAAACATGATAGTGGGACAAGAGGAAAGCAAAAGTAAATAGAGGAAAGAACCAGGAGGCAAAGGACATTTATAGAGGCCTAAATACAGCCATGTACATATGTAAACATATATATATATAACAAGGGGAATAGAACTATGTACTCATATCTATACATTAAGAATTAAGTTTGCAGATGGACATTGGACCTAGACTCAAGTACTCACTCAACACAAGACCACTTTGTTTTAACAATCCGGCATTCTGTGGTGCTCACCTTCCTGACACAATCACTGAAGACAAAATGGGTGCATAAGCAAATGTGGTGAAGAAAGCTGATGGTGCCCGGCTATCAAAAGATATAGTGTCTAGGGTCTTAAAGGCTTGAAGAAAAACAAGCGGCCATCTAGCTTGGAAGCAACAAAGCCCTCATGGAAGAAGCACACCAGCCTGTGTGATCATGAGGTGTCAATGGGATCAGGTATCAGGCATCTAAGACCCAGAACAAAACCATACCCAAGGTGAATGGGGTGGGGCTGTGTGTCATGGAGTGGAGCCCCAATGCCCATCTGTAGACAATTGGACATCCCCTCACAGAGGGGTCACAGGGAAGAGATGAGCCAGTCAGGGTACAGTATAGCACTGATGAAGCACACGCCTTTCCTCTAGTTCTTTGTGCTTCCTTCACTCCACCGTCATGACCTCAATTCTGCCTTACAAATCAGATTAGACCAGAGCATGCACTACAGATAAGAGCCTGTAACAGATAAGAGCCCGCAACACAGGGAATCCAGGATAGATAAACACTTCAGGGTCAACAATGAGAGTAGAGATACCAGTAGGATTAAGGGATGGTGCGGGGAGAAAGGGGGAGTCGATGACAAGGATCAATCTAGAATCCCCTCCCAGGAGGACAAATAACAGAAAAGTGGGTGAGGGGTGACAGAGGGCCATGTAAGATATGGAAATAATAATCTATAACTTATCAAGGGCTTGTGAGGGAGGGTGGGTGGGGGAAGGAGGGAGAAGAAGTGGGTAGCTGATATCAGGGGCTCAAGTGGGAAAAGAATGTTTTGAAAATGATGATGGAGGCATATGTGCAAATGTGCCTGACACATTGGATGAATGTATGGATTGTGATAAGAGATGTAAGAGCCCTCCCCCAAAAAGTATTAAAAAAAAAAGAACAGTAAGAATCCCCAATGAAATGATTAAAAATATAAAATTTAAATTTAAAAAATGAAGCAGAGCGCACAAGAATCAATAGAGAGATTCTTGTTGAAACTATAGGTTGGAATATTTTTTGAAGCTCCCTCCCACTGTCACTGATGCCGCCACCCCCAGGTGATTAAAATGTTCAGAGTAAAGGATCATTGGGTATTAAGCTAAAAGGTGTAAGAGACACACTTGTCAGCCCTCCCCCTCTGCCACCACTTTAGCACCTTGAGGCATTGTTTGCCGAGTTGTTCTATATTGCCTTAGACTCTTTGAAAGGTATAGGATGGGGGAGGGTTTATAAGGGACTGGGATAATCCGACAAAAGGAAAGCCATTTCTATAGGCCTCAACTACAAGACTACGCCAGCCCTGAGTATCGCAAAGCAATGGAAGAATTGAAGCCAAGAATCAGATCTGTAGTAGGCCAGTTATCTGCATTCAGGATATTTCAGTTAATCCTCACGATTACCGGCAAGGTTAGCACTACAGTTTTGGCCCAGTTTATACAGGAAGGTAGTAAGAAGGTAAGCACTTGGCACCACAGTGAAAAAGCCTGTTTCAGGGGTGGGCTGGGGGCGGAGTGAGCGTGAGAGAAGGCCTAGAGAGCAGATGGGAGGGGCAACAGAAACAGCTGCAAACAAAGGCCACCTTGTCCCCTTTTCAGGAGGCCCCAGTCTGCCCGGACACCGCAGCCGCTGGATCTGGAGACAGAGTCCTACCCAGCCTTCCATTCAGTCCTACTGTTTCCATCCCCGTTGTACGAACAGAAGGACTGCTCTCCCAAGGACTCGCAGGAGAGGGCAGTCAGTGCGTGGTCCAGGCGGCTCATTGTGCGATGCTCCCACACTCTCCGTGCTTTTCCCTCCTCACAGGACGTCTTTCCTCTTCTGTACCACCTGTCTGTTTACTCTTGACGTTTCAATCTCCTGAGCACGTTGCTCACCTGACAACCTTCCGGAGAAGAGCCTGCTCTTGGGGTATATTTAGCGGTGTTGGTCCAGCAATGGGGTCTACATTGTACCTAAACTGCTTTCAACAGTTTCTGAGACAATCTCCACCATTTAAAAGTCTCTGCTCAGAGAATTTACCATACAACTCTCACTTTCACCTGCCAATTCCCCTTAATCCCTCCTACTACTGAAAGCTTGCTGTGGGGCTCATATGCTCTCCGCCTCTCCCATGAGCCACATCACCATAGTGACAAAGAGAGGCTCCAGCTCTGTGGTTTCCCCATGGCCCGAACCCCAGGGCAATCTTACTCCATGTTACCAGCTGCATGTACCCTGAGCCTTCCTAACACCCAGGTGCTTTCAGATCTGAATGTCATACACCTTTCTGCTGTTTCAGCTCTGAGAAAGGGATTTTCACACTTTCCTGTATGAAAGAGGGCTTGTTAAAACATACCGTTGAACCAACTTAAAGGTTCTGACTCAGTAAGCCTGTGTTGGAGCCCATGAACTTGCAGGCTTAAGAACTTGCTAGGTGCTGCTGCTGCTGGTTGTGATGCTCACACTGAGTGTCCTTATTCTGAGAGGTATTTTCAGCCCTGAACACACACCAGAGCTCTTTTTCCACTCCATTCTCTAGAGGTTTCATCTGTTCCTACAGCTCCCTACAATTCAACGTGCGGCCAGGTTAAAAGTCTACAGTGCTGAGTATCTTGACGCACCATTTGCCTCCTTTACCCTCTTATCCCCCCGTACCAATCCTCTCAAACTCCTTGCATTGTTGAACAAAAATGGCAACAGTGATCAATCCAACTTTCTGCTGTTTCCACACCTAACCCTGGGATGCTGAGCACACAGTTTTGTAGATGTGGACCATTGCCAGTGTAGAGTCTCTAGTCTCTGGAGGGTATTCAACACTATTCAACATCCCACTGATGGGTCCCTTGCCAACTCTCTCTGCTCTCTAGGCTCCTCATCCTGGTCATGGGCTTGGCTGTCAGACATGTCTGTGTTTGCAGCTCTGAAGTAAGAGAAGCTCTGAGCCTCAGTTGTTATTACAAGGATGTTGTAATGCTTTTATGTCAAGTGCCCAACACAGTGCCAACCACACTGGACATTCACCCACAGAAGTGTTAATGTTATTAGGGTAGTGCTAACATGGCACTTATAAGAAGATGTGAGTGGAGTTTAGCCTGTCAATCATGTCAGAGCTTGATGACCTCTGTTGGAGGTGTGACCAGGCTAAGTGGCTCTCTGGAGGTCAGCCTCTCTCTCTTTTGACTTCACCTTCAAGCTGGTGAGCCACTCTGAGATCTGCCAGAGCCCTGGAGATAGTTCTACTGCCATTGGTTCCACAAGACTTTGCACCTACCAGCCGGTGATATTTCTGCATTGGCATCATTGCTTGTGGCTGCATGAGTCTGAAGACGGACTTAAGGACTAGTAACAGACTTATGGACTTGAGTTGGACTGGGCTGGGATGTTTCTGTGATATATAATTGCTTCTTAATAAAGCTATTTCTTACACATTTATGAGTGTCACCGGATTTGTTTCTTTAGTCAACCTGGCCTAAGACAGGTAGCTATCATTTAGTAGATTCCCACCAACTCCACAAATAGTTTTGACTCTTCAATTTCCTGTTTGCCTGTGCCCACATTTACATAGAAGTAGTAGGGAAACATCATGTCCTCCCCTCCTTCCTTACAGGTCCAATAAATATACAATCTTATCCTTATATAATTGAAAGTTGGGAAGAGTCTCTTCTGGCTTCTTGACAGCCTCTCACTTTCTCTCACTTTTGCGTGAGTTCAGAGAAAGGGAGAGCACAGTGGCCCATCCCTTTGTTTTTCTCTTTGTGGAGCGGTTGTCTGGTGTCTCCTCCTTGGTCATGTGTGGCAAGTGGTTTGCTGGGACTCCGAATTCTGCACTCTCAAGACTGTCCCATGCCTGGTGGAGATTGCATTTCCATCCGCACGGGAGTATGTTTGCTGGATAGGATGGAGAGGAGAGTGATAAGAGAGCTCTTAGCCTAATATGTAAACCAAACTTTCTTATCAGCTTTCTCATAAAGAACCAGATTCCTAAATCGGTGATTACTCTATGTTATCTCTCAGTTAGTTTCAAATATGGAGGGAAGGGGAACAAGGGAACATTCCCATTAGAAGACGTTTGTTTTCCAGTTCCTCCTGAGGCTAATTTTTCTGTCTATGCCTCTCTCACTCTTTCAGGGATAACATTCTATCAAGTTTCCTTTCCTCTAAAAAGTTCTTCTTTATATCCCTTTCTGCAAGTTCTTTTGCTAAACTTTTAGAGCCTGAACCAAAGAAACACAAAACCAGACGCATTGCGATAGAGTCATTCTGACTCATCATAACTCTATAGGAGAGGGCAGAATTGCATCTGTGGGCTTCCAATACTGCAAATCGTTGCTCAATAGAAATTCTCATCATTTTCCTGAGGAAGAGCTGATGGTTTTGAACTGCTGACCTTCTGGTTAGCAGCCCCAAACTTAATTCACCACCCCATCAAGGCTCCTACTTAGAGAACAAAGTTGTGGGGAGGGGAGTGGGAATTAAGTATTTTCTTGTTCAGAAGAAAACAAAACAAATATCCAACTCATTTTATAGGACATTTATCCTTCTCTTCAGAGCTGGTGAGCACTGCCTACAATCATCCTCATGTCCTCTGCTGCAGCCCCAAAGAGCCGGTTGAACTCTGCCCACCAAGGTCACCACTGGCCTCTTACAGCTAGTCAGTGCATCCTTTTCAGTCCTCATCTTGTTTATCAAATCTACAGCACTTGACACTATTGACCAAAAATGTTTTCTTTTTATTATTTTTTCTTTTAAAAATAGTTTTATTGGGGGATTTCCACAAATCTTATGACAATCCATCATTCAGTTGTATTAAGCACACTTGTACATCTGTCACCATCAACATTTACAAAACATTTTCTTTCTATTTAAGCCCTTGGTATCAGCTCCGTTTTCCCTCCTCCCTACTCTACTCTCCCACCCTCATGAATCCTTGATCAATTATATATTATTGTTGCTACTTTGTATCTTACACTGTCCATTGTCTCCCTTCACCCACATTTCTGCTACTCATCCCCCTGGGGGTGAGCTATATATCTAAACTTGTGATGGGTTCCCCTTTCTCCACGCCCCCCACCTGGCCCCACCATCTTCCTACCCTCATGCTGTCACTACCCTCACGACTGTTCCTGCGAGTTTTGTCTGTCGTGAATTCCATGTGTCGAGAGGTCTTCTCTGTGCCAATGCATGTACTCTGGTCTAGCTGGATTTGTAAGGTAGAACTGGGTCATGGTAGGGGTGGGGGTGGGGGCATTCAGGAACTAGAGGAATGATGTGTGTTTCATCGGTGCTATACTGCACTCTGGTTGAATCGTCCCTTCCTTGTAACCCTTCTGTGGGGGGATGTCCAATTATCTACAGATGGGCTTTGAGTCTCCACTCTAACCCCACTCACTCACATAGATAATTTTGTTTTGTTTTGGATCTTTTGATATCTGATACCTGGTCCCGTTGACACATCATGATCACACTGGGTGGTGTGCTTCTTCCATGTGGGCTTATTTGCTTTCTTGTTAGATGGCTGATAGTTTAACTTCAAGCCTTTAAGACCCTAGATGCTATATCTTTTGATAGCGCCATCTACTTTCTTCACCACATTTGCTTATGTACCCATTTTGTCTTCAGTGATCAGGTCAGGAAGTGACTATCAAAGAGTGCTAGGTTATTAGAACAATGTGTTCTAGTGTTTAGGGAGGCCTTGTGTAGGGGCCCAAAGTATGTCTGCTATCTTAATATATAACATATAAATATATGTACATTGGTCTCTATCCCTTTCATTATAAATCAATGTATTTACATATATACATGCCTATAGCTATATCTCTATAAATAGCTTTTACTTCCTACATCTTTCCTCTATTTCCTTTCACCTTCCTCCTGTCCCACTATCATGCTCACCCTCCACTCAGCTCTCAATAATTCCTCTTGGATACAATGCACTTTATCAAACCCTACCAGGCCTCCTCACCATCAGTTTTAGATCTCTTGTTGTTCCTCATCCCTGAGTTTATTGGCTCCCTGCTCCCCTGCCCCACCCTCTGGTCTCCCATGTTCCCCTGGGACCACCAGTCTCATTGTTTTTTCATTGACATTGTTTGTCCTTCCTATCTTATATGGATAAACATAGGGTGAAAGAAAGAAAAACAAACAAACAAACAAAAAAACCCTGATAGTTCCAGGTCTGTCTGCTGACCTTTATGAGTGTTTTCCAGTGGGGTCTAATTGGGTGCCACACCCTGTCCCCTGAGTCAGAAGTTTAATTTCAAGATTTCTCAGGGACTTGGTTATTTTGCTCCCCTTGCTGCCCTATTGTACTCCCTTTGCTTGGGGCACTGTGCTTGGGGCAGACTAGACACATTTTCTACACAGTGTGTCCAGTGCTGCCCCCATAGTGCTATGGGTCAGTGAGGGAGTGTTGGGTCTTATGGTGAGGTCAGTCCTAGGGTCCTCTCTTAACTAAGAGGGAGAGAGAGGGAGAGAGAGAGAGAGAGAGAGAGAGAGAGAGAGAGAGAGAGAGAGAGAACCTCATCATGACCCACCAAGCCCTGGGGATGACATCCCTGCTTGGAGCAGCCAAAAGTGTTTTTTGAAATAGTCAACTCAATTTATTTCTTACCATGTTTTTGTTTTGAAAGTTATTCCATTTCTGCTTCTCAGATTTTTTTGAAGTCACCTTCATTCTCTTTCCCCTTAAGTGCCTGGACTCCTTCCTGTCTTCCTCCTTCTGATATCACCCTCTCCTTCTCTAAGCACCTATGTATACATGGTCTGACATATGCACACAAAGACTCTTTTTTACCTCTCCCTCTGTGGAGCACATGTCCCAGGGGTACCTCAATGTGAGTCCATACTTGGCTCACTTGTTTGCTTTTGCATCCACATCTTCCACCTGTATCTCACCAACAAACCCCGAAAGAAACAAAGTCTCTCTCCATGGTGCCTACACCTGCCATTTGACTAGCTCATCTCAGCCCAATTTAGAGGTAGGTGGCTGACTGCTAGGTGTGACCAGTTCTACACAGTTCTGAAGACTCAGTTCATCTCATTTCCTCTGTGATGGTCCCCAGGAACCGTACTCTGGTGGGGTTGCCTATGACCTTCTGAAGGAAGGAATGCTGAAGCCCCCGGGCTAGCACACATCTCAGTACTAGGTAAGTATGTGTGCTACAAGGAGATCTTAGGCCAGATAGGTGCTTTGCAAACTTATCTCTACTACTTAGAGGTTAGGTGACCTTAGTCTTCATTTATGTATCCATAAAATGGGATGGTTATTTTAAAACAAGTTAGTGCTTGTCATGGGCTTCCCTAGTAAGAATTATTATTGATCTAGACTAGAGTCTGTGACTAAGGCTCTATTTATCCAGCTATGGAGCATAAAGGGGAAATGGCTTTGCTCTATGGAAATGTTGGAGGAGGAGTCAAGAAAAGGGAGAGAAGGGAGAAGAGAAAAGAAAGAGCAATTTAATAAGGAGAACTTTTGGGAAATGAGTGTGTGTGTGTTCAAATAGTATTATTTCCCTCTCAGCTTTTTGGTCTATATAGCTTAAATATGAGTCTGTAAAAGAATGTGGCTTGTTATCTACTTTACTCACATGTAAATCATAGACAATGACATTTCTTTTATATAGACACTACAAAAATTAACTTGTGGGTTAAACATGTTTTAGGATATTTTAAAAAAGATGTTATGTAAGGATTTATACCAGGACAGTGATAATATCACCAGTGAGGTTGATAAGCAACTTGTTGCACTTAAAAATACATTTTTAATCCCTTTCCTCACTGGTTATCATAGATGTCAAGAGAACAGTAAAATATAGTAAGTAATAATAAAAATAAATGGAAATTGAGTCAAAATATTGAAGGAAATTATATAAAAATTTTACATATTGCTTCACCTTGAAATAATCAGTGAGAAAGCTACCAAGAAGTTATTTAATTTCATATAATGATCATTTTGTGGCTTGTTTTCCAGACTAAAATCTTCCCAGTTGAATAACAACAAAAAATGGCAATTGAACTTGTGCATTAAGCAACTAGCAAATCCTCTCAAACTGGGCATCAGGAATGCGAATAGCTTTGCTATCATGCAGAATGCACCGGAAAGTGGATTGTTTCCAATGCAGTTAGGTTAAAATTTAGCACCCTATCATTTGATCTCCCTTATGGTCCATTTAAATATGTCCCAGTTTTTAATATTTTCTGCTTTCTTTTCAATTGAGTTTTTATCTCTTTTACTTTGTTATTGCTCTTAGTTTTTAAAAAAAAATGTTTTTCTGTATATGAAATCCAGGACAGGATAAAGACTGTAACAGGATTAGTGGTTCTTTGGGGGTATATCAGGGGAGGTTGGGGAGGAAATGGGGAACTAATGACGATGAGTACAAGAATGACGAAAATGTTCTAGAACTGATTACGGTGATTATTGTATAACAATGCTTGATGTGATTGAGCTATTGAATTGTATGACATGTGAATTATATGCAAATAAAACTGTTTTTTTTAATGACGATTGTCTTTTTCTTTTAGATTTGCTTTGGCAATATTTCAAAATACCTGGATGTTTGGTCCATATGAGATGAGCTTGCTGAAATGACTGTACCCCTCAGGTATCTTGATGCTTGTAGAAAACGTTGATGGAAATTTGAGCCACTGGACCTTGCAGAATGTGCTCAAAAGCAGCCGTGGTGGTAAAAGTTGTTCAGCCAGGAATGTGGGCCCTCTGCTGAAAAGGACAGCTTGGCACCCACCCGCTGCTCATTGGAGGCGTCACTGGGTGGTGCCCAGGTTTCAAAGTCCAGAGGTTTAGAAAGTTAGCGGCAACCACTGTGGCCAGTGGATTCACCCTCCTTCAGTTTACAAACCATACTGGGTACATCAAGGTTGACTGGCAACAAGAAGAGAAAGCGATCAAGAAAATCAAGGAAAGAACAGCTAAAAATGTACAAGACCAAATATCTATCAAAGTCAAGAGCAAAGCAAAGAGGTGGTATTGTTTGTGAAGAATGTCCTGTGACTCAGGGATTTATGGGGATCTTTCTGTTGGGCATGGGCGTCCTAAGGCAGACAACATCTGGGTTGTTCTCCCCCACCCTCATTCGTTTGAATGTACCAGTTATGTTTTTCTAGCCACAAACCTCGACACTTCTTATAGGGCGTTGAATCTCTCCTCATCTGCCCCTCTTCCTGTGCTTTTCTGCTTGCACTCGCAGATCAGAATAACGCTCTGTTGCACAAGTTCACTTGAACTTGCCAAAGATGGAAGAGATATTAGACACCTTGTTATTATATGTGGCATGGAAAGGATCTGCATACATTTGCCTTCAAGCAACAAAAACAAAAGAAAACAAAACAAACTAGTTGATTGAGTTTAAATGTGTAAAACTGAAAATACAGTGAACTCACTTTCGACTAATTGGGCAACTATACCAAGACACACTAAGTTGTTTTACCTTCTCTAGGAAGCCAGTCCACCAATTAGTCATCCCCAGTGTCCCCATAAAGATGTCTTGTCTTAACTCACCTATAGAGGTAGGATTTAAGCATCCTACCATCCAATGACCATCTCTGAAATTTTAAAAGATGTAATTGATAAAGGGAGAAATATGGCAACTGGGGGGTATATGGGGAAGTATGACTTGAAGAAAAGGCACTAATAGGAGTCCAATGACATAGTAGGTTATGCTATCGGCTGCTCATCACAAGAAATGGCATCAAGAACGTGAGAAAATAAAAGAGAGAGAAGATGGGTAGAGAGAAGATCTACTTTGGCTTGGTGGCTGGAATTATAACCCCAATTGGTGGGGTTGTTTCAAACTAATTCCCCTGACCCAGAATTTGGTTTTCATTAGAGGATAAAATATGCCCCATGAGAGAGGTTGGGACACCTAACACTTTCCAAGTATTAGCAAAGCTCATGAACAATGAACTTGCTGTGTATGTTTGAGGGCCAATCTACTCATGTACTTGCTCACTTACCAAATTTGCATCAAGAGCACTAGCTCAGACAACAGTAAATATCGAGGAAATAATAATAGTAATAAAAATATTCACACTTCCTGGATGTCCTGGGTAAAAGCAGATGTATATGTTTTTTCCTGGTGCCTTTGATTTTTATCACTGCTGCTAATACTCTTGCCCTCAGAAGACACAACCTGGTTTTCTAAGATGATGTACAGTGAGGCTGAAGAAGCAAATAATAAAACAAGGCTGCCCTAGCTGACTACCTGCATATTTGAAGATCCAATATCATAGCTTCGTCTCTGCTTCGTTTAGTGAATCTAGTGTCCTGATGACTCGGAAGGAAAAGGTACTCCCATGTGCAAAGCTTGTCAGGTTTTCATTACCTCCTGGAAGCTGCGCACCAGCTGAGGAAGGCCAAGTCCCTTTGTAAGAGTTTACTGGTGAAGAAAGGAGATTTTAAATGGCCAGAACTCATTTTTTTTGTCATCAAAGGATCTAAAAGAAATGAAATATGTTGCCTATCCTCAAAATGAGTGCTCCCAAATTTACTACTTGTTTTTTTTCTACTTGTTATAGATTGAATTATGTTCCCTAAAATACTCTTATACCTGTAAGTATAATTATATTCAGAAATAGTATTTCTCTTTTGATATCAGTTAAAGGAGGTCATACCAGACTGGAGTATCCCTAGTCCTAATCCCTTCTGAGTGGTGTCTTCTGGATGGAGAAAGCAGAATCATAACAGAAGGAAAACAATTGTCATGCAAAAAGCATTTATCAGTTTAGAAAATTGTTGTCAGGAGAGCCCAGTCCCTGGAAAAGGACCACTTGGCAAAGTAGCAGGGAAGTAAAAAAGAGGAGGTCCTTCAACAAGATGGGTTGACACAGTGGCTGCATTGATGGGCTCAAGTATAAGAACAATTGTGAAAGTATAAGAACAATTGTGAGGAAGGCACAGGAGTGGGCCACAGGAACCAGAACCGCTTCAACAGTACCTAATAACAACAGCAACAGCAAACGCTAAAGGGGGAAAGGACGACTCTTCTCATAGACACCATTGGGAGGGAGCATGTCTTATTGAAGCTATGAAGCCGTGCACCCTAGCTTCCAGAATTGTGAGGCAGCAACCTCCTGGTTTTCTTTTTGTAGAGATACTTATTTAATATTGCAGCCCTAGAAACGAAGACTTCATTTATTCCTGGTTGGCCTTACAAAAAGCAAACTCATTACTGCCAAGTTCAGCCTGACTCGTAGCTCCCCCACAGGGCAGAGTAGGACAGCTCCAACTGGCTGTGATATTTATGGAAGCAGATTGAGACCTCTTTCTCCTGCAGAGCCTCGGGAGCAGGTAAGTACCGCACAGCCAGCTCTCAGCAACTCCTGCAAGTCCCTCCCTTTGCCTATTGCCATTAAGTCCATTTCAACCCTTAACTATGCTTTTTAGTGTAGAACTCAATCGAAACCATGGGGCTTCTGGGACTATACAAATTTATGAAGCACTGTCTCTTCTTTCTCCTGAGGAGCAGCAGGTGGGGTTGAACCACCAACCGTGGGACTAGCAGCGCAACGTCTAACCCACTTTCCCCCCAGGCTTCTTTCCCCTCTTTCAAAGGGCCATGAAAATGGAAGAACAAACACTCCCCTTCTCCCCTTCTACTTATCCCACTGGTGAGCGACACCCATGTGGCCATGTTTGCACAAGTTCAAAGTCCATAGATCATCTATTCTAAATGAATAGCACTGTAATGTTTTTCTTTGGTGAGTTTTGTAGTTAGAGAAAAGGTAAAGTTAATGTAATAGAACAAACATAACCCCCTCAGGAACAGTAATGGGAGTAGCGATATCATGAGGGTAGGGGATGTTCAGGGAGGGGGGAGGGTGAGAAAAGGGGAACCCATCACAAGATTGGATATATAGTCGCCCCCACTACGTGAAAGGGGCAAATAACGGAAATGTGGGTGAAGGGAGACAAAGGACAGTATAAGACAGGAAATAACAATATATAATTGATCAAGGACACAGGAGGGTGGGAGGGTGGGAGGGGAAAAAAGAGGAGCTTTTATCAAGAGATCAAGCAGAAAATGTCTTGGAAATGATGATAGCAACATATGTACCAATATGCTTGATGCAATTGATGTATGGAATGTTATAAGAGCCCCCAACAAAATGATGGGGGCCGGGGGGGGGGGGAGGGAAAGAAGCAAGCAGAAGACTTATTGGAACATCAAAACAGACCAGTTTATCACAGGCCCTTACAATTCATGCATATTCATCAACCTCTCTGTTGGTGGAACATAGAAGTGGGGGTACTTCTGCATAATCCTGAACAAATACCTTATTTTCCGTTATGTGGATATCCATGAGTTCACTGAGAAATACATGAATTCATTGAGAGTTAGAGTTGATTTTAGGACAGTTCCCCACCAAATATACTCATGAAATCTTAGGAGATGCACTAATGCATCTAAGCAAACAATTATTTTGCTGCTGAAGGTTTAACTGATAACGAAGGCCAATAGGGTTTTAGTTATTATAAAAGAACTTTGTCTTGTGTAATGATGTTCCTCCTTCATGGGGGAGCACCCACAACCACCAACAGGGACATGGTGACTGCTGAGCACGAAGCTCACTGCTCCAAGGGCACGAGGACAGCCTTTTCCCTCACTTCTTTTCTCGCACGTATCTATGATCTCTACTCCATCTGTTACTGTCTGCCCCTGTAGCTACAGCTAATCCCTCCTGGGCAGGAATCACAGAGGCTCAGCCCTCTGAGCGCCTACCTAGCTCAGCACCTGGCAAAAAGCACAGGCTCAAAATATTTTATGGACTAATCAAGGAATTAAAGCATTTATTCCCATCTACATATGCTCATTTCTGTAAGCACACTTCCAACTCCAACAGTGCTCCAGATAGTTTTCACTGTAGTACTTTGTAATGTCTCAGTTTCGAACTAATATGCCTGTGCTCAGAAAACCCTCTCTTCATTCTGCTTAAGGGCAGCTTCCAGCATGTAGAGCTACCCCTGGCTATAAGGGAGCTTAGGCACCGAAGATTTCCCCAGTGCTGACAGCCTCAGGCTGGCGCCAGAATTCAGATGTCCTTCTCTAGGAAACCGTGGGCAGGGCAAACTTCAGTTCTGAGATCAGAGTCGATGTGATTTTCAGGGGAAAGCAGGTATCCTGGAACTTGCAAGAAGGCTGGCACAATGAAGACTGAACTAGCGGAGTAGCTCTATGACTACTCTGCCCACTGCCAGATATACTTACCTGGTGTTATGGTAGGAGACCCTGGTACATGTACGAGGGTCCCCAGAGGGTCTCCACAGAGAACCTGGAGGGAACTTGGTTCCTGGTCCAGAAAAGGAGCTGGGAGAGGAATGTGGCTGATGGTGTTATGAAAGCGATGGTGGCCCACGCCCTAACATGCCTTCCTTTCTGAAGCCAGGGTCTGAGGTCATTGAAATCACCACAGACTCTTCCTTCTTCTGCTCAAATGGCAAAGCTTGACCCACTTTATTTTGGTAGCAGCGTTCAGAGTGGTGGACCTAGGTCCAGAGTACGAATACCGGAGCCGGAGGCATGTTTCCCACGAAGTGCGAGGAGACTTCCGGAAGGTCAGAGAAACTCACACAGAGACGGTTTACTGCGCAGTGAAAGTGGAAGTGCTTCTAGAGAGAACCAGCCCCAGACTAATTTGTCTCACGATCCAGCAGATCCATGAGAAAGACTGGGACAAGGTTTGCCCTTGGATGCATGGGAAGTCAGCAAATACATGTGCTTCTAGTAGCTCATTTTTGGAAAGAGTTAGTGATTCCAGGCAAAGCAGGGGACTTTTCTTTCCATTTGCTCTATTTAATGTTTTTAGCCACCCTGACCCCAACAGAGGGCTAGACCAGATAGTAAGATATGCCAAGTTCATGTCAAATAGCAAAACACCGCTGCAATTTAGTCAACTGTAGTGATTATGATCCTTCTGCAAAGGCTGGGATCCTGCCAGTCTCTTGCTAGGGGAGATGGCTGGGTAAATGGAACAGCCAGGTGATCACTTCTAAACGCTTGTATTTATTTCTGGAGAACTCTCACTGTTGACGCTCTTATTACTCCTTCCTCTTCGACATTTGGGCTCTCATAAAAACACACCATCAGTTTCTGATTTCCCATCTATTTTATCAGTGTACCCTTTTAACTTTGAATGAGTAATTACGTGAACAACACTTCAGCAATGCTCCTAAACAATGTGGGCTCACACTAACAATACACTGTCACGGAGGCGACAAGCCCCACTCTTTCCAGGAGTAGGACCTAAGCGTCAATTCCCTGGCCCAGGTTTTCAGGTCTGCGGCTGCGCTCTTCAGAACCTGCCCCTGGGAAGTCGCTGCACTCCCGAGGTGAAGCCGGATGGCTCTGCCACTTCCCTCCTCGCCTCCACAGCACGCTGGGCATAGAGCTGCCCAGTTCCCAAGAAGAGGCTCTGGCAGTGACCATCCTAATATCCAGTACTCTGGGAGGAACTGTTTAGCTGCTGCCCTGCAGGGTTTCTTTCCACCTGCTGTTCTGTTTTACGGCCCACTTACATCCTATCACAATCGATAGACACATCAGCACGTTCCACTGCAACCAGGCCCATCAGCAGTCCGGGAGGTGCGCTCCCTGGGGTCCCTCATGGCGCATTAGGCAGAGGGCCAGCAGGCTCGCATCAGAGAGAAGCTCTCCACCTCATTAATTTCTCCCTGTGCAGCAGAAAGCATGGTCATGTAGGTTACTTCAATTGGTGCGGAATGTCTGCGATGGGGCTGAGGGAGGCACTTGTTTCAGAGCTGAGACGACGCAGAGTGTGAACTGTGGCGTTTGAAAGCAGGGCAATGCAGCAGTGGGAGTGAATTTACCCGGTCCAGAGATGTTTGTTCTGAAAGTTTTTCAGGTGTCAGCATTAGACCATCCCCTTCTCTTGAATAAATTCTTCTCTCGGTCTAGCAGTAAAATATAACTCCAGGACTACACGAGGAATTGGCTATAGATCCTGGGTGGGGCTTTAAGTACCAAAGAAGATCTGAGAGAAGTCTTTTTTTTTTTAATGTAGAAAGTTAATAAACTATAGCCGAGACAAGATACTGCCAGGTCCGCGGCATCTGTAAAGGCATTTTAGATAGATTAGAAATGCACCATTTTACAGGGCTATTATCGATCCTACCCGTCATCCAATTTTAAGTGGTTCATTCATTTTCTTAATTGGAAGAAAGTTACAGAGCTAAACAGGTGACGACAGTTGAACACAACGCACATAAGCACAGTCATTGATTTCGATGACAGTTTCTGCTCAGTTCAACACATTGAAGGCATACTAAATGTTAGCCACTGTGTGGAGCCTGACCTTGGCTGTTGAAGCCTACTGGCTTATACTTGGAGTGCTAGAAGATGAACAGTGGTGGCCTGCCCAAGCAACTGTCAGCCCTAATTCTAGTCTGGGTGCTAATGGAGAGCTTTCTGGATGAGATGAGTCTGCGATGTACCTTGGTCTTTATGTACCACGATTCCTGACCCTAGACTGAGGAAGTTGGTTTCTGGAGGAGTCTAGCCTGCTACTGGGTTAGTCACATCTCTTGCACATGGCAGAGCTGGGTGGCCCTGTATGGAACCCTGTGGATGTGAACTGTAATCTTCATGGAGGTCTAGGACCTGCAGTTGGGTGAGAAACCTCTGAACTCTGCAGTGAGGGATAGGAAGTCTTGGGTGCTGTGAGAAACACCTATGAGCCAAGAGGAGGCATTTATGCATGCGGCACTAAGCATCTTTCTCCCTATGAGAGCACACATGCATGTATATACAAGTAAAGGGTTTACAACCCTAACAGACCTACAAAAATACCTAGGAAGGCTTTGCCTTTGAGCATGTGCTGTGTCTTAAGTCCCTGGTGCTGATCTGGGCTATGTATTGGGAATGGGGTGAGTGTCTGGGCATCCTTGTTTCAGTGGTTGAAGGAGGGCTTATGTCCTCACCTGCTTCAACCATAGGTTGGCCAGTTCTACCTTCCCTGGAGATGTGTGTCCTGCAGAGATAGGCTTTGGGGATTTCAGGTTCACTCAAGGAGCTTTTAAGGACTGTCCTGGGTAAAGAACAAAACTATAAACTTCCAGCCCAAATTCACAAAACTGGCTGCTCATATTGTACCCCCAGGGGTCTATAGCAGTCTACTTCTTAGACCCCCCCTTTATCTCCAAATCAAACCACCAAATTTACCATGCTCCCTGTGGTGTTTGCCTGTCTTCTGTTTGATGATAAGCGCATGGATGTCGATTTTTCCTCTAAGATTACGCTAAGGTTTGTTCAAGTTCCTTTCCTTTCCACTGTCAGGCCATGGGCTTCCAGAAAAAGGGGCCTAGTTCATCCAGGGCCCTCTTCTGCCTCTAACGGTGACTGGCTGGGAAGCCAGACCTAGGTTACTTGGCACCTAGTGTTCCCTTGCCACAAAGGTTCATTCAGCATGGCTAATCTGATGAAAATGTAAGTGTTCTGGGCACTTTAGGAAAAGAACAGTCCCTGCTCTGGAGTGTGCCGCAGGGAGAAGTGTTTCTTCTTCATGGGGAGATGGTGTGGGATATTCCAGGATGTGGAAATAAAGGCTCCCAGAGTGGGCAGAACCACAGAGTCACACAGGGATGGGCAGAGTCAGCCACCACTGAACCACATTCCTGTGTACCCCTGAGGAGGTCAGCGACCCCCTTCACTGTCTGTGGCAGTTAGATTTTATGTCAACTTGAATTTGTATGAAAGTGTAGGGATGGTCTCCAACCTGATGATGCCTCCTTTGGGGGGTGTGGCCTACTTACAAGGGAGAAACAGGGAACTTCTCCCTTTCTCTGCTTCTTTGCCTGCTGCTTGCTGAGACTCTGCCTGCCTCCAGGAGCAACCTTATGTGGGTCGCCCAACCCTGAGAGCTGTTCATGCCTTGTCAAATCTCCATCAACTTTGGATCCACACAACTCTACACTCTACGGCTTGAGATCTTCCTGCATCCCACTTTCCCTTCCATCGGCCTGTAACTAAGGGAGTCTGAAGGAGGGCCCCAGCTTACACTGAACTTACGGTCTGTCGGACCAGTCTGGGCTCTTTCTTTTTTTTTTTTTTTTAAATCATTTTAATAGGGGCTCATACAACTCTTATCACAATCCATACACACATCAATTGTGTAAAGCACATTTGTACATTCATTGCCCTCATCATTC
>NW_022103955.1:1272070-1281137 GCF_000313985.2 Echinops telfairi
GTTACATTCCCCTTGATCATGCCCTACCAGGTCTCCCACACCCACCTCCTCACCAATTTGGATCGCTTGTTGTTCCCTTGTCCCTGGGTTTGTTAACACCTCTTCCATTCCCCCCACCTGGGCTCTTTCTTATTCATATATGAGAGTCAATGGTTTTGTTTCTCTAAACAATGCAGCCTAACACATTGTCCAAATTGGTTTGAGCTGTGTTTTCTGTTTTGGGTCTCCCAACAATTCTCAGAAGTAATCTTTCCTCAGTGAGTCTGCCTTAGCATCATCTAGGCTCTGATCATCCTGATTTTTCTGATCCTGCAGTAGGTTGGTCTCCCATTCACTCTCTGCATGGCCAGGGGAAGGCCTTCCCATGTCTACACAGCTGACTTCGCCACTCTCCTGACTATATCCCCACTGTCCCAGATGAAACCAGACCTGCCCTCTTTTCCAGCCTTTCACAGTTACCATTTCTTCACCTTTTAGCATCAACTGTGTCTACACGCTTTCCCCACATGTTCTCTCCATCTGGAAGGCTTGGGGCCTGAGCAACTTTACGAACTGATTCTCCTGGACCCCTCTCGTACACCACCCAAGTAGAGTTTGTCCCTCAATTTGCAGTACTAAAACTGGGAAAGTCCTAGGCAACCTGGGACAAACGGATCACCTTGCCTTTGCAGATCCTACATTCCTATAACAAAATAAATTCAAATGCCCCTGTTCTGTGTTGTCTTCCCAGGTCTAAAGAACAATCTGCCCAAGCTTGCAGAGCCAGAAAGTGGCAAGCCTAACAGTCAAAGGCATGTCTGATGACACAGCCTCTGCTCTTTCTTATAGGTCATGCAACTTCTTGGCTTAGATTTCAAAGTATTGAGAATTAAAACAAATAAAAAACCCAACCCCACTGTTACTGAGTCAATTCCAAGTCATAGCATCCCTAATTCGGGTTTTTGAGAATAAATCTTCATGGGAGCAGAGAGCTTTTGTACAGCCAGCAGTCTGGCACCTAATTCACTGTGCCACCAGAACTGCTGATGAATTAAAGGAGAGGACTTAATTGTTGTTTACTTTCTCATTGTGTGGATATGACTTTCAGCATAATGTTAAACTTGCCCCTGTTCTATTGTGCTAAGAAAAAATTCTGCACATGAAAACCAGCAGAGACTAGCAAATGCACTTCTCCAATTTATATACAGACACGTATGTGATTTGGAAAGAGTAGTCAGTCCCAAAGTTCCAAGCCTACCTAATCACACTACTGATATCATAAGAGTGAGCATCAGTTAACATGCCAAATGTGTTTGTGATGTGCTGACTGATGCCTGGGATACTGACCTATTGTTAGAATGCCCAGGCCTTTGACCACAAAAATAAATCACGTTACTTCACATAGAAATCACATGTTAAAAAATTAATATCCAGCTCCCATCCTCCTTACTTCTCCTTTGGCCTTGTGAGGGGGATGTTCCTTGCTCCCAGCCCAGAGTTGTCTGAACAGGGAAAAATTGAAGGTATGCTTGGCCCATCTCTCAAAGTGTTATAAAAATGGTTAAGGCAGTCAATAGTGATTGATTAACTTCAGTAACATAAATAATGGTTGTAATTGTGATTGAAAGTAAAATGCTTTCCTCTGATTAATTTGACCTACTGGGACACCATTAATAGAGGCCCATTTGAATGCTAGTCAGTAATTAAATGTTGCAAAACAGGTGCAACTAGTCAGGTGCCTAACTGTAACAACTCTGTCAAGTCGGAAAGACTCAACTTCAGCTTCAAGATCACCTTTGTTCTTGAAGGTTTTACCATGAGTGAAAAGTATTGGTACTTTGTGATATTTTAGTGAAAAAATATCTGTACTTTGATACTGCTGTTGGCGGTTCGAATGCGCTGTGCCCATTAGCTAGTTAACCCACACAGTAGTCTGTGAGCTAAGTGACTTCATCATTAGCCTCACTTTCCAGAGTCCTAGGCAGAGGTACTGAGCAGCTCAGTGACGCCTCCGCAGCAGTGAGCAGGTGGGTGGCAGGCATATGGCCAACACGCACCTCTCGATCGTGCTTGCACACCGTGCCTGTGACGTAAACCATGGACGCGCTCTAGGGCAGCTTCGACTCTGACATATGTCTTGCTCTTCCTGCTCCTCTCCTCCTCTCCAATCCCTCCTGCCACACCTATACTTCCATCCCACTGCGACCAGCAGCCATTTTGTTGTTGCTGTTGTTGTTGTTGTTAGGTGCCACTGAGTCAGTTACAACCTGTAGCAGCTTTACACACAGCAGAATGAAACAATGCCTGGTCCTGTACCAGCCTCACAATTGCTTCTATGCTTGAGCCCTGTGATAGCCACGGTGTCAATCCATCTAATTAAGGCCCTTCCTCTTTTTTGCTGCACCACTTGTCTGTCAGTTCGTCTTACTGTGGTGGCTTGTGTGTTGCTATGATGCTGGAAGTTGTGTCGCGGGAGGGGAAGAGGAGGGTGACTGCTTGAGGGCTGCCATACAAAGTTATGATGAGGTTTCCACTGGCTGGCAGACACCTTATCTGCATGATGAGGGATACTGATTGGACAGTCAAGGTAGGAGGGAAAAGACAAGTGCATGCTTGTTGGTAGAAAAAGGGGGATGATCTACTTCCAAGTTGGGGTGGGGTGGGGAAGACTAACAATAAATACTCTTAGGGATTCTAGGGGAGGAGTTAAGTCTGGTAGTAAGCACCTAATAAGCCACATTGGCCCGAGTTTCTGTATACACCCTGGAGACCCAGACCAAGTGCCATAGAACACAGGATCATTCAATCCTGGATCATCAAGGCACACAACACATTCCAAAGGCCATGCCAGAGAGATCCGTTGTGGAAACTCCAGTAGGTGAACTGACTTTACCTCAAATACACGTGTAGCCGGAGGACTAAAGACTGAAATTACATGGGGTGTGAAGACACAGAAGACAGTTATTCCAAGAGTATTGACTTGTCAGTAGGTGAACCAACATTGACTTAGTACATCAATCCCCTACTTGCTGCATTAAGATATGTGTTATTCTGGCAGACCTGTGATTGACATTGTCAGTGAATATTATTTTTTGCCTGACAACCAACTCCAGTTGTTTGTGTAAATAGTGTCCAACCATGGAAAGATTTATTCTGTACAAGTGAATAATTCAGGTATTACAATGTGTAGTTAACTTACACTTGCTCAATCTCTCTCTCTCAATAGTATTTTAAAAATTAGTACCATGGGCTAATCAATGACACTCATAACAGAAGATCCTTATGCACCAGGGAGATGACAATAGGATTCACTACCATAAATTAGCAAGGAGGTCTCTAAGGGGAGCCAAAGGCAGATAAAAAAGTATGGATACAGGACTCACACTCAATCCTAGCTCCAATCTAAGAACAATTCATTCTTATGACATGGCCCTGCCCAATACTCACCCTCATTCAGGAAACACAGAAAATATGGCTGCTATAGCAAAATGTGGTGAAGGAATTAGAGGGTTCCCAGCTATGAGGTAGGATAGCATCTGGGATATACAGGGTTGTTTACAAACAAATTGCCATCTCTATGAACTAAGTGCACCATTAACTAAGTCCACATAGAAGAAGCACACCAACACCAGTGACCCAAGGATGGTAAATTATACAACACAAAACCAAAGGAGAGAATAGTATCCGAGCTTAAATTCTGAGATCTGGTTTAACAAAGGGCTAAGGATGAGAGTAGAAGCCCAAGGTACATTTGTGAGCTCCATGCAGGAAAGAAGCCTCCAGTGATTTCCCTCTAACCATAATTGAGGGATGGGAATAAATTGGTAACTAATCAGAGAGTATTGGAAAGATGACATTAGTAGATCAAATTGACAATCCTGATTTGAATGGTTACAACTTTGTCACTTGATCTCCCCTCTGATACAGTTTGGGCTAGATCTGGTTTCCAATGTTTTCTGTTTCTGTGTTTTTTTTAATATTGGGGTTTTATCTCTGTTATATTTTGTCATTGTGGGTAGAGTTTTAGAATCTTTGATATGTGTTTGTCTGTTTTCCAGGATATGAAACCAAAGATTCAGGAACCTGTAGAGAAACAATTATAAGAAGTGTTCCTGGAGGGCACCCCTGGGAGGCAGGGGAGAGGAGAGCTGATTTCAAGGAGTTCAAGAAAGAAGAAAACGTTTTGAAACTGATTGTGGTAGCAATTGTAAAATACTGCTCGATGCGATTGAGCTATGGAATGATGTGATGTCTGTGTTAGCTCCTAATAAAATGGTTTGAAGGGGAAAAAAAGAGTTATGTCACAGGTGTTTCAAATGTCAGCAGGGTCCCCCGCAGTGGACAGGTTTCAGTGGAGCTTCCAGACTAAGAGCAGACAATGAAGAAGGACCCAACTGCACCAGCAGCTCCCCAGGGCAAGGATGTGTCTTTCTGCTTCTATAAAGGGTTTCAATCTAGGAAATCCACAGGGACAGTTCTACCCTCTCCTACAGGCTCCCTGTGAGTCAGCATCTACTGATGGCAGTGAGTTTGGGGATATTTTTATTTTATTGTTTTTAGAGCTTTGTATCAAGTTAAGATTTCTATAACACAGTGTCCCATTACCCATTCAGAAGAGTTCATGTGCAAAATGGATACAGTGTTAATTTCAGAAGTAGAAGAGGAGAGAATCCTCTAAGAGGCCTATCTAAGAGCACTATACTTCATTGGCCTAAATTTTATCACATATCATGCTACATATTATAGTATGTCACATATAAAGAAACTAGTAACATGAATGAGACAGCCATGATTAGTTTGATTAATCAAGTTTCTTAGAGAGGGTGGGGGTGGGGGTGGGGGAGTTCCCTGAACTTACAGCCAGCATCGAAGAGGCAATGAGAGGGATGGAGTTGAGTAAAAAACCAACTGCTACAAATTGTATAAAAGCTTCAGAATACCGGAATCTCATCCAGGGTTCACTGAGAACGCTATACTCAACTCAACCTTGATTGTAGATGTTTCCCTCTGCGCCCCCTAGAATCTAAAACATTCTGTATAGATGAACTATCAACACCAAATGCTTTATCCTCCTTTTGCCAGAAATTCATACGCTGAATTTCTTCACTCAAGTTCTAGAGTTGGGAATTATATGACTTATTGATCTGGGTATAGAAATGGTTATCCCCCTCCCCATGTAAGAGAATATTATTGTTGTTAATTGTCACCAAGTCAGGCTTGATTCATGGCAATTCCATGTACAATAGGATTGTACTAACTAAATTTAGAAATAGATGTCAGGTCTTTATTCCTACCCCATCTTCATCTGGTAGTGCCACTGAAACCTGTTCTGCATCATATCACTACACAAACCTCCACTGTGAGACAGGTGGTGGCTGTTCATAAGGTCCATTGCCTGGGAGTTGAACTGGATCACCTGGACTAAAGGTGAGAATTCTACCAATGAAATACTAATTACCCACAAGAGGATGTAGGGGAATACTCAAAAGACTATTGGTTGGAAAAAAGAAAAAACTTTGAACTCTACTTAGATTATTTCTTCATATTCCATTCAGTCATGCTGTGCTAATGTGCAATCACTCTATCCACAAATAATCAACACAAACTTTCTTTTGATGATGTTTTCACATTTAACAACTTATACCTATTGGAACCAAATATTCTGTAGCTTAGTCACACTGCACTTACTTGCATAGAGTTAGTAGAGAACATTTTCTAAGCTGGCAAAAGTTGTGCCAAGTGTTATAAAAGATCAGGGCCCACAATAAAATGATTTAATTATTAAAAATGTGTAATTCATATTAAGTTGACACTCATTTAAAATAATATCCTTTCCAGAAGTCCTGACGATGACTGGCCTTGCTTAATGTGCATGATAACCTCGATCCTTTCCAAAAATCAGCTCCACTTTCTCTGTTATGATAAGGCAGTGTGGGACAAGGGCTGCATTCTCACTAAACTATGAGAAAATGCTTGTAGCACTAACACCTCTTTTAGGGTTGGGAAGGGCTCTACCTTCAAATCTACAAACCTAAATCACACTTATCTAAGTTTTAGATTTCATGTGTCAAATTTCAGTAATTTTCTCACAGAATGAAAAGATAATCAGGGTCCAAAAAATAACTTGGGGTCTTTTGGAGTGTTTTTTTGATTTCCGATGTATTTATTTTAAGTTCTTTTTCCTAGGCAATGGCAACTTCAAATAGCCACTGGCATATAGCCGCCCTCCAACTTCCTGTCAGACTTAAAAATAAATAAGTAAAAAATCTTCAACTAGAAGGAAATATGACAACACACACTGAATTTAAATTTTAGCAAGGAGAAAATCTGCATTGTACATTTTACTCTGCCTAGGGCTAGGGAAATAATTACAAAATAGATATGTCTTCCATCAGAGAGAGTCTTTTCTTTCTTTCTTTCTTTCCCAATATTCTGCCATCTTGGGAAAAGTGTTTTTTCTCCTTAAGTTATAGCACATGTTTTAAAAGAATAGAGACAGGATATTTATCAATGGAAATGCTTCTAATGAAATTTCACATAATTCTTTTCAGCACCATATTGCTTTTGGATTACCAGGGACAGAAGTGCTACATTCAGGAAACTGAAGCAATCTCACATTTCTCCCACCAAGTGACAGTCTACATTTTCATCTGATCCCAGAATTCCATGCTGTAATTATCAACCACCCCCTTACCTGAAAAATATTTTCCACTGGTCACTTCCACTTGTCTGGGCAAGAAGTTTGGATTTAAGGAGTTGATATAAGAATTCCAAGTTTGCTCCATGGTGACTAAGGTGTTTTTTTTCCTGAAGGACATTGTTGGCAGCATTTAAGGAAGTGAACTAAGACACGTTGCCCTTTGTCTTCATGTGATTAGCCCTGCCACAAGGTTAGAACAACAAGGAAGTAGCTCAGTTTTGATGAGGTGAGTCCTATTATTCTTCTAGTGAATTAAAGGTTAGGAGGGGTAAGACTGCTTAATCATTTGGAAAATAATCTCCCTGAAGTCACTAGTTGTGCAACTCCAACTTCAATGCACACGAAAGTATCTGGGGATCTGATTGAAGTGCATTTTCTGATCTCTGAGGTCTGGGGCAGGGCCCAATAATTTGTATTACTAGTAGACTTCCAGGAGATTCTGATGCTGCTGGTTCTCAGACCACCCCTTGAGTAGCACGGCGCTGACGAAGGAAGTGCTAAGGCTGCTATGCAGTGAGATGTGCAGAGCGCAGCATCAGCAACACCTGTGAGCTTGTTAGAAAAATGCAGACTATTGATTCCTGCCCCACCCTACTGGAAAAGGGTACCTGGTATAGGACTCAACTACCTGTCCAGAACCCCAACCCCAGAGATACCCACTATTTACAAACACGGTGGCTAACTGAATGGTTGGAGATTGAAGTCCATTCAGAGGTATCTTGGAAGAAAGACCTGTCAATTTACTTCTGAAAACTCAGCCATTAAAGTTCCAGTGGAGCACAGTTGTGTTGTGACACAATGAGGTTGACCAGACAGCAATTGTGATATATTTTCTTTTCTACATATACATTAAGATTTTCCTTTTTTCACTTACTTCCTTTTAGGCCTTCAAAAGTTTTCATAAAGGTAATTTTATTAGTTACAATTTCCAATGGAAATACCAGAAATTAATGAACTTAAAAATAATATTGGATATTTAGGTGATTAAAAATTTTTCTTTATAGACATGCCAGGAAGACCTCTATGTTTATTTCTTAATTTCCTTTGGATAGAGTCCTACAAGTATAATTATAATAATTACCTGCCGTAATTACTTAGTGAAATGGTTTGAGTATTTGTATGCTGTTTGTTGTATTTTGCTTTGCATTAGATTGTTAACAATTAAAATTTCCACTTGAACATCAGGGTGTCCACCTCACCTCACCCTAGGAGCTTTGGACATTACCTTTGGAATATTTGCTAACGTGGTTAAAAAAAGCATATCTTTTTTGCTTTATTTTTCTGTCTGTGATGATGGAGATTGTTCATTTGTGCAGTTGAGCACAGAACTTAAAAGAGCCCTAGGTCTAAAGCAACTGTTATCTTCCTCATTTTGCCCCCAGAAGCCCTCCCCAGCCACTAGGTGCTCTGTAACTGCTCCCAGCTGTTTTTTCTGGGATCCCCCAGTCTTGCACCTCATGTCTTGGAGCAAGTTTAAACAATTGTGGTATTGGCAAAGAATATTGGAAGTGCCATGGGCTGGCAAAAGAATAGACAACTGTATTTTTAAAAAAGTGCAGTCAGAATGTTCCTGAGAGGCATGTACTTTGGACATGTTGTCAAGAGAGACAAGTCCCTAAAGAAGGTCATCAAACTTAGTCAAGTAGGGACAGCACAAAAGAGGAAGCCCTTCAACCAGATGAATTGACACCATGGTTGCATCAATGAGCTTAAACATAAGAACAATTGTGAGGATGGCATGGGACTGGCCAGTGTGGCCTTCTGTTGTACACAGGGTGTGATGAGTTGGGACAATAACAATAGGCCAACTCTGACCTGACCTGGGCCCACGTCTAGATTCCAGGCGAACACGGTTATCTCCCTGCTCAGCCCACTGCTCACCGCAAGGTGCTCGAGCCATCTTTGATTTGAGGGCCTTTATTTTCAGGAGGTATGTATTAATTCCAGAAGATTACAGATTTGCAATAAGTACGTGTGTGATTTATGTGTGATTTGTGTATGTGTTGTGTGTGGGTATAGTGAGTGTGATGTGTGGTGGTGTGTGTGTGGTACATGGGGTGTGTGTGTGTGCGTGCATACACACACAGATTAGATGCCCTCACTCCAAGTGATGTGTAAGGTGTGGAGAGGTACAGGGTTTGATTTTAGCTCCAATTTATTTGTGGATGAGGCACCCCTGTAATGGGTACATAAGTACAGTGAATATTCTTCCTGAAATCTCATAAGATTCGAGAGAGGAAATACCCTTCTCCCCTATGCCAACAACCTTTCTCTAATCTTCACCATGACACAACTCTTTATCCATGAGGTGGGTATTTTTTTTAAATCATTTTATTAGGGGCTCATACAACTCTTATCACAATCCATACATACATCAATTGTGTAAAG
>NW_022103955.1:1282389-1286917 GCF_000313985.2 Echinops telfairi
TTTATCTAGACCTCTATAAATGCCCTTTGCCCTTGAGGTGGGTATTGAGCTCAGGTTTCACAGCCACAGATTTCCCCACACCTCTGTTTGTAATGAGGAAGTTCATTTCAACTCTGTAATATATATATTTATTTTCTACTTGCTCATTTCACTTTCAAGCTTAGTCCTACTGCTGAATGCTGTCCTCCTGCCTCACCATCAGTTGTGGCTTCCTCCAGCCACCGAGCTGCCCTAGCCTCCATCTCACTCTAGGAAGAAGTCTCAGTCACACACTGACTAGTGGCGGTATTAATTTAGAGCTGAAATAGAAGGAGGGAAGGGAATGGGGCAGTGGTGCTGGCTGAGGGAGGAGAATGACTAGTGAAGAGACCCTTTTGACTTGGAGCAGTAACCTAACAAATAGAGATGTCACAGGTCGTCAGGCCTAAGTCACAGTAACCTAGGAGAGAACTCAGTAGGACAGTTTCTTCCGGATGTTAACAATCATTACACACTCACTGGAATGACAGCCAGTGCTCCAAGTCCTGCTGCCATCCTACTCATCATGGAGAGGGATGCTTCTGAGATGGCACTACGGGGCTACGGTGGCAATAGCCATTTTGGAGCCTTCATGACACTGTCACTGGACTGTTAACTGCAAAGTCAGCATTGCAAACTCACCAGACCTTCTGTGGGAGGAAGACAGGCGATGTGCTTCGGTAAATATCTTCTTGGAAAATTTACATAGGATCTTTGAGTTGGGATTGATTCAATGGAAGTGGGTTTGGCTTATGGTACAAAAGAGTTTTTAAGCACATACTCTTCTTCTTGGTTTATAAAGGAATCTTCATGCTCTTTATAGATAATCATCACTAAAAATAATAACCTTCAACCACACCCTCATTAGTACTCTATATACAATCCCTAGAGTTAGGGGCAGGGTCACTGGGCTTTTTGTCAGAGCAGTGGGAATGCGAGGCTTCCCAGAGATAATAGAACACCCTCTTTCCAAAATTTTCTTTTTCCCAAAATGACCTTAGGCTTATATGGGGATATCAATAACCTATAGACTTTTATCAATAGACTGGGAGAAAAATAAATCTCTATATACTTTCTTTTTTTTTAAATCAATTTTTTGGGGCTCATACAATTCATCACAATACATAGATCAATTGTGTGAAGCACATCTATATATTTGTTGCCTTCATTATTCCCCAAAATTCGCTTTCCTCTTGGGTTCCTGGAATCAGCTCATTTTCCTTTTCCCCCCTCCCCCTCATTCCTCCTCCCCCCTCCCCCATGCACCCTTGATAATTTATAAATTATTATTATATCTTATATTACACTGCCCGGCATCTCCCTTCACCCACCCCTCTGCTGCCCATCCCCCAGAGAGGAGGTTATATGTAGCTCCCTGTGATCAATTCCCCCTTTCTACACCCCCCCTTCCCTCCTGGTATCACCACTGTCTATATACTTTCTTAACACTAATAAAGAGACCATCCCACATCCATGCACATAAAATACCAGCTCAAATCTGTAGGAAATGATCAGTGCTATTTCCATCCACAGGCAGAATCTAGAAATGTAACAAAAAACACGGTCACCCTCAATGGTAATCAGTTGTGTTTATTGTTTTGGCCACTGCACGCACATTTCTTTTATAGAAAACAACCTTCAATCAAGTAAGAAAGGTTTAAACAAACATATTAAAATAAAATTTTGAGTCTGTTAGTGACTAATTAATATCTTGACAGGATTTCTGTAGGTGTAGATTTTTCTGCAAAAACCAGCCTGCAGTATAAAGAAAACAATACCCTGAGCAATAATTATTTTTACAAAAAATCGTTTCCCTAATAGTTGTGTTGATGTTTTTTAAGTACTATCCAGGGAAGTGTATCTAATTTCTAATTTGTGTTTTCTATATTATCAAGTTTATGATTGGCAATTCTATATTGCATAATTCTCCTTTACCAAAGAGTGACATAACATGGAATTTCTTCATAGTAACAGGAAAATGTAAAAGATCTGCATATTACTGAGTTATAGAAACCACCATCGTTGAAATGTTGATCAAGTGCTACACAGAGGGATTATTGTATCACTCATCCTCCACTTTATCACACATGATGTCCTTCTCAGCATGATGATATACCCAAAGTAAGCAAATAAATATTGTGTTAGGCTGGATTGTCTAGAGAAAGAAAACCAGTGACACTCACATATGTGTAAGAAAGAGCTTTATATCAAGAAGTAATTTCATATCAAATTGGCCTTCCAGCTCAGTCCAACTAAAATACATAAGTCTGATACTAGCTGAAACCCTTTTCAGACTTATATAACTGCTGGCCAATGATTCCAAGAGTCAAGTGAAAAGCATTGAGATCATAGGCCAGTGGGTACAGAGTCATGTAGACTCAAGGTTGGTGGAATCACAGCAAGACACCAATAGCTCTCAGCAATGAGGGGCCCACCTGGAGCAGCCCCTGGAGGCAGCTAGAGAATCTCATCAAGGATAAAGGCGAAGAGCGAGTGAGTGAGTGAAAGCAAGAGAGAGAGAGAGAAGAGGTCCCCAGTGTCTGTCTTACAAAAAAGGCCACACGTCCCAGGAGACACCATCAGACTGTGACCTTATTGACCTGTGACAGGTTGGACTCCACCTCTACACTTTTATATGAATTCAAGTTGACCTAAATTCTAACTACCACAAATATCTTGGACAATATTTTGTGATCTATAGAGTTTTCAATAACTAACTTTTTAAATTGTTTTATTGGCATATAGTTCATATATCATACACTTCCATAGTTCGGTCATATTAAAAAGAGTTGTATAATCATCACTGCAATCAATTCTAGAACATTTTCTTCCTTCTTATACTCATTATTAGCTCTTCATTTCCCTCCAACCTCCCTTTCCCCACCCCACCCCCAGTCCCTGTGACCCCAAATATTTGATTCAGTTACTGCTTCTATAGATTTACCTGTTCTGGATATCATATACTGGAAAACATACCAAAGACACTTAAAAATGTTATACACCAACAATAATAAAAAATAAACCAGAAAAAACCCTCAATAAAGAAAAAAAATAGGAAATATTAAAAATTAGAACAAATTTAAGATGGGTCAAAAGGAAGATCATATGATCAGGTGTTACATTTTAACCTAATTACATCTGCCATAATTAAGTTTACAGTACTCTTTCTGATATCAAGGCTATTCACATTCCTGGACTGTGGTCAGAGGGTATTCAGTAGAGGCTTAAGCCATGTAGGGACCTTGCAGATGGATTTGGGGCTCCTGTTGTCATCCATAGCAGATCCGGTGTTCACAATTTAAGCTCTGATGCCATTCCCTCCTTTGAATTTGGATTTTGTTATTTAGCATCCTTGGATCACAGAAGCAAGTGTGCTTCCCCATGAAGACTTAGTTGATGCCTTACTTAGATAGCTGCTTGTTTGAAGACAAGCCTTGAAGAGCCCAGATGCTATTCAGTTGGTAGTAAGGCACCATCTAATTTCTTCTCCAGTTTGCTATAGCACCCATATCTTCAGTGATCTCTTCATGAGAGTGAGCATCGTGCAGGACCATTCCATAAGAACTAATTGTTCTCATGCCAGGGCTAGAATTAAGTGTGAGCCTGAGTTTATTCATATAACGATGGTTTACATATGTCTCTGGTTCATTCAAGAGGCCTCACTATCATTTTATGGCAGAGAACATTACCAACCAGCCCGCTAGGCATAAGGTAATTCTATTGGTAGTGTAACTAAGTTATCCAATGGTATAGATTTTAACATACTCTTGAGAAAAGGGAATTATACCAGTATAGACTGGCTCCAAATTGCATTCCATGAATTGTTAACTTGTGTGGATTAAACTCTTAAATAATTGAGCACTACTAACATTGACAATGGAGGTTGATGACAGGGCAAAATTTCCAATGACATTCATTTACAAACAGAGAACTATGCCTATCAGATTAATACATTGTGCACTATCAAAGCAGGGGATCTGAACCAAAGTCCAACAACCACCAATTCCATAGCCTGGGCATGGCAGTCATCTGTTCTCTCATCAGGGGGTTTCAGTCTTAAGTACAAGGGCTACTACCGGTGAGTTTGAGATAAAATCCAGTTCATTTAGTGGGATTTCACATTGAGTCCTTCTAATGTGACCTACGTTGTGCCTCTTAAAAGGACAGTCTGAATTCACAGTAGTTCATAGCACATGGTATGGGCCACCAAGTGCTGGAGAGAGACGAGGCCAAAAGTATCTAATTGGGAATATAGCACTGGGCTTATTCTCCCCTTGTGTTCTATGTAAGTATTGTTAGGAGTTTTTTTTCCCAAATGGGAAGTTCCTATTGCCCATTCATCCACCAAGAAAAATGTGAACGATTCCTCTGAAGCATAGATGTGCCCAATGGTGGGATCCAAAATATTTGACAACTGATTCCTGCCCTAAAGACTGTTTTAAGCATTAAAAAGTATATACTCGAGTATAAGCCGACCCGAATATCAGCCAAGGCACCTAATTCCGCCCCC
>NW_022103955.1:1288340-1294081 GCF_000313985.2 Echinops telfairi
CCATGGAATGCCAGTTTAATAGAACAAAGTATTCTTGTATTGAGGGAGTATTTGAGTGGAGGTCCAATGTCCATCTGCTTTCTTAATACTAAACCTGTAAATATATGCACATAGATCTATCTCCCCATCCTCATATATAAGTATATTTACATATGTATATGCGCGTATTTAGACCTCCATAAATGCCCTTTGCCTCTTAGCTCTTTTCTGTATTTCCTTTTACTTTCCTCTTGCCCCACTATCATGCTTAGCCTTCGGTTGGGTTTCAGTAATTCCTCTCAGTTACATTACCCTTGATCATGCCCTACCAGGCCTCCTAAATCCTCCTCACAACTGATTTGGATCACTTGTCATTCCCTTGTCCCTGGGTTCTAACAATATTTTTAGCTCTTTCAGGAATTGCATAATTCACTCATTTTTGCTGTTACACAATATCCTGTCAATGTGAGCGAAGGGTGGAATCTAGCCTGTCAAACAGGTTGTAGCCAATGATGCTTCTGTGTGTGCATGGCCTTCTCCTCAGGATTCTGGGAACTCCTGTCTTCCTATCTGGAAGAGAGACACACTCTCTCTCTGCTTTACATTCTGTTTACAAGCAACATGAAGCTATGCTGATGGCAGCCAGAGCCCTGTAGCTGGAGAAGCCACATGCAGAGTTGCACCAGAACTGAGATGCTTCTTCAAGACTTTTCACATACTGGCCTGTAGTATTCCTGTTTTCAGCATCATTACACATGCTGCATGAGTCTGTAGAAGAATTTATGGACTAATAGTGGACATATAGGCTAATATCAGACTTAATATCAAACTTATGGACTTGATCTGGTCTGGACTGGGCCGCGATGTTTTCTTAATATACAATTACTCTTGGATATAAAAACTCTCTCTTGCACAAATCCAGAGTGTCTCTGGATTTGTTTCTCTAGTCAATCCAGACAGACACATAATGGTACCTTGGGGGTGGAGTACCAGAGAAACAAATCATGAAGATGGAGAATGGATGCTTGTTTGACCTCGGCCTCATGGTAGTTTTTCTTCTTTGGCTAGCCCAAGGTCAGATATGGCCATGCAGTTTACTGGGCTGTTTTCTGGAAAGACTATGGGAAGTGAAAGTTTTGATTATAATGTTTGGTTGTTGTCTTTGGTTATTCCTATTTGAAACGGAAAAAATGAATGTGGTTAATGTATATTTTGAGCTCAGGGGGCAAAATTTCCCCTTGAATTTCTCAGAGACCATGCTGCTTAGTGAAGACAGCTGCTAGAAGGTCAACATAGCTGAAAGAAGGCCCTGGCTTGATGCACTCACAGGCTTAAGGCCATATTTTGTATCAATGAAATAGTTTCGATGAGGATTAAGATAAGATAGACAAAGATTGAATTTGACTGTTTTAAGAATTATGTTTAGGATCTGGCTGTACTAGGTTTGTACTGTTTTCTTTTGACTATTGTTGATATAATGTTGATAGAAATGATTATCAGGAAATATAGAGAGTTTGTAAACTCACTGTTCTAGCCACCAATTTGAATCTTTAATTGGGTATAGGGCACACCTGCAAAGAAGGCTCTGAAAAGCTAAACCTCACCCAATGTCTTCAGTTCAAAGGACATTCAAAGCTGAAGAGACTTGCCTAGGGGGCTGTTGACAGATTGAAAGGGAGGGGGTGGGGTTGAGAACCCTTTGGTTTTTTAAAATTTTGAACTAGCGGTATGTGCCAGAAGCTGAAAAAAATTTGGAGCCATGAAAAAACTCTCCTCTCTAGGACCAAACATTAAAAGAGCCTGTGGGCAGCCCAAATGCTTGCTAGATAACCACTTCGATCCACTTGTTGAGTGGAAATGGGAGAAATGAAGCAATAAAGAGATAGGTTGAATCTGGCCACTGACACCTGTGGACCTAGTTCACAGGGACTAGAGAAGATAGTGGGTTGGCTGGTCTGAAGTTCATGACCTAGACCAAGGGGTCTAGGGTTGTTGAGAATTTGGGATGCTGCCCATGGCCTAAAGGTGAGGGGACCAATGGGCACCCTGGTAAGGCTAAGCGAGGTGGCCCACATTGATTTGACCAGAGCCCGACCAGATGAAGAAAAAAATTTTGAACCTATATATTTGGTGCATATTTCTGCTGACTCTTTATGGATGCAGACTCACAAGTTTCCAACTGGAGTGAAGATTTTTCACATGAATATGCTTGTCTCTTCAGAGCACTGGGTGGGCAGAGTGGAAATTGGATACCCAAAATGGGGAGGATAAAGGCATGAAGTTGTTGACTTACAAACTTTCATATGTGGGGGAAAATGCTCATAGGATTAGAGGATTAAGGTGTAGATGTTCACTTAACTGCAATTGTTAGGCATAGAATAGTGTTGTTTCATTCACGTTTGGAGTATTTTGTTTAAATGAGGCTGGAACATATTGAATTGTATGCATTTCAGTTTTATCCTGTTATGTACAGATATGATTTTATTATTGTTTTGTTTAAAAATTATCTATGGCTAAAGAGTTGTGTAAAAGTGTCCAGTTGACAAGGGGTGGTCTGTGGCAGTTACAAACTCTCTTGTCAACTTGAGCGAAGGGGTGGAATCCTGTCAATTAGGTCATAACCAATAGTGTCTCTGTGCGGGCATGGCCTTCTCCTCAGGATTCTGAGAATTCCTGTCTTCCTCCCTGGAGGGGGGACACACACTCTCTCTGCTTCACATTCTGTTGACAAGCAACATGAAGCTATGCTGATGGCAGCCAGAGCCCGGAGCTGGAGAAGCCACATGCAGAGTTGCGCCAGAACTGAGATGCTTCCACAAGACTTTCACTTACTGTTTTGTGATCTTCCTGATTTTGGCATCATTGCATGTGTTGTGTGGGTCTATGGAAGTATTTATGGAGTAGTATCAGGCATATTGGTTAATATCGGACTTAGGGGCTAATACTGAACTTATGGATTTGATCTGGAACTGGGCTGGGATGATTTCTTAATATACAATTACTCTTGGACATAAAACTCTGTCTTGCACACATATGAGTGTCTCTGGATTTGTTTCTCTAGTCAACTCAGACTGACACACTCATAGCATCTCATGGGAATTTGAGCCATGACACAGAGTTGAAACGAATGACCGTGTGTCACCCTCTGTTTTTTTGGTACTTTTTCTCATTATGATATATCTTTACTTATAAGTAATAAACACAACACAGGGGGATAAAAATTAGTATTTCATCAAAAGTATAACAAATTTTATGATATGAATAAGTTAGTTATGTCTAATTTTTTATACCTACGGATGGAAAGAAATTATTATAGGTACTTAGAATATGCTGTTGAGCAGATGAATGCTAAAAGAGAGTAAGACATGTAAATTTGTGATTTTTCCATTGGGCAGCTGCTCAACTGCCTCCTTAGACAGAACCCTGATTACAAGGTTACCATTTTAGTAACTGGCTCACCAAACTCAACAAAAATTTAGTTATTGGTTATGCCAAACCCTTGAAAACTGGTTGAATCCCACCATTGGATGCACCTCTTCCCTCATCCAGACTTGACTTTCTAGTAAGATTTCTTTACCATTCCTTTAGGAGTGTCTGTTGACACAGCATGACCTTTTGATAATGTAATATGGGAGCAAATGAATGGTCTTCTCCCTTTCCCCACTTCTTGAAGGAGTGACCCCAACTTTGGTAAAATCTCCTCTGAAATGATTAATTTTTGAAAGTAGATTTTTCTTCTTTGGCAATTTTACTGTAGAAGTTCTGCTGAAGTTGGTCCATCCTGGGTGACTTTGTTGGTATTTGAAATACCAGTGGCATAGTTGCTCTCATCACACTATAAGCAAGCCTCCAAAAAGCACAACAAATATAAATATTGATTCTGTAAGAGAAAAATTAAGTCTGCTCTTTCTCACATGTCAGTACCCCTGTAGGAGTTTCTTTAGGGGACTTTTTTATTGTAAATTAGGTGGGGGGGTTACATTAGATGGTTAGCTTTGCATTCAGAGTCTCAACTACTATTAAACACCCTCATCAGTTTAGCCTTCCCTATGCCTTGATTTCCCTTATCCTTCTTGTGGCTTTCCATCTTCCACTTCATCCACATCAACAACTATCAGCCACTTAATCCATTGCTTTATCCTCCTTTTGGCCAAAATCCAAAGTCTGTTTAGAATGCCATTTTCTCCTGCCTGCCCTCACACTGACTAAGGACAGGTGGAACCACCCTGGAGCTTCATGGTGGATTGTGGTCAGAGAACATGGGACCCCAGAATCAAGTCAGAAGAGATCACTCTAAAGTTTTCTAACACTAACACCACCAAGGACATGCTTTATTGTTCTTTCTTATCAGCGAATCACAATTTGATTTATTTTGGTTATAAAATTGTACATATTGGGGCTGAATATAACCCCTAGAACCTTCAACAAATGAATCATAATTACAATGAAATTAATGTTATTTGTAGGCTTTTAAAGTAAAAACAAGGAAGTATTTTTATTTTATGCTAGTTTAAAGCATCAAGAATTTTGCATAACTCTGAATCTGTCCTCCAAATGTCAAGATAGCAGAAGTAATGCAAATGAAATGACAGGAAATGCAAGTGTCAGTATAAGTGGAAGATAGAGAATGGCCAAATTTCAAACTAACTCTATGTATAAAAATAACACCAAATCTCAGTAAAATATTTCTCACTGAAAAACTTCTTGGAAACCATGAAGAAGATAACAAAAATAATAAAACAAAAATAATATATTTAAATCATAATCCAAAGAAGCTTTGCTGAAATAAGAGAAAACCTGAATCTACATATTGGAAGATTCCACTTATTACTTGTGAATATTGACCAAGAACAAAAAGTTCTGAGACAGGATGGAAAATTATTAGAATTTAAAGGTTAAGAAAAATCTTCAAAGTTTCCACGCAAAAAGATCAAATAAGTCACCAAGGCAAGAGAAGAAGATTGACCCCAGAGCTCTTCCAAACAACATATACAAAACAATAATGAAACAGTCATGGAAAATGGGAATCAACGAATTGTATCAAGTCAAATTAGTCTTCAAGAATTAAGGTAATAGAAAGATGCTTAAAGGGCCAAACAGGTTTGTAGTTCTCATTGATAAGCTCTTCTTGAGGAAGTAGCAGGAAGATGAACCTCCAATCAAGAAATGACTAGAAAAACTTCATCAAAAGAACTGGCCGTGGACATTTTATATGTTAAAGTGTAGATTCACGAATACAAATGATATAAAAAACAGAGTCAAAGAATATGCTTTGTATAGTATGTAATATGTTATGAATTGCATGTTCTCATAAAGTAGATATAGTTGGAATTGGGGGGTGGTAGTACAAAAGAACACAGGAGAATGACCTCATTAGTTGTTTTATAGGCATTAAAGGTGAGAAAAATAGCATTAAAAACCAAGCAATCCCTCGATGAAATGTAAACAGTAAAATAATAGGGGGCTAATGACATTAACTCACTTATCTGTTAGTTTATCATACCTTGCTAACTTGTATGTTGTTGGAATGCTGGAGGCTTTGCCACTGGTATTTCTTTAAAAAAAAATCATTTTATTGGGGCTCATACAATTCATCACAATACATAGATCAATTGTGTAAAGCACACCTATACATTTATTGCCCTCATCATTCTCAAAATTCAATTTCCTCTTAGGTTCCTGGAATCAGCTCATTTTCCTCCCCCCCCTCCTTCCCCCTCCCCCTTCCCCCATGAATCCTTAATAATTTATAAATTATTATT
>NW_022103955.1:1295661-1297595 GCF_000313985.2 Echinops telfairi
CAGGTGAACTGGAAATTGACAAATGGGACTTAATAAGAATAAAGCACCTGTGCACCTCGAAAGACTTCACCAAGAGGGTGACAAGACAACCCACCGACTGGGAGAGGATTTTTAGTAATGACACATCAGACAAAGGGCTCATTACTAAAATCTACAACACACTCATGGCCTGCAAAAAGAGGAAAACAGTTAACCCCCTAAGGAAGTGGGCAAAAGAACTGAAAAGAGCCTTCACTAGGGAGGAGATCCTGATGGCCAATAAGCATATGAGAAAGTGTTCCAGATCATTAGCCATAAGAGAAATGCAAATCAAAACAATCATGAGATACTGCCTAACACCCCTGAGGCTAGCCCAAATCAGCAAATCAGAGAGCAACAAATGTTTAAGGGGCTGTGGTGAAGTAGGAACCCTCCTCCACTGCTGGTGGTCATGTAGATTTGTACAGCCACTGTGGAAAGCAATCTGGAGATACCAAAGAAAATGGAAATTGATCTACCTTATGACCCAGTCATCCCTCTACTGGGCATATACCCGGTGGAAGCAACAAATAAAACATGACCAGTCATCTAGGCCCCAATGTTTACTGCGGCACAATTCACAATCACAAAGACTTGGAAACAGCCTAAGCTTCCACCAATAGACGAGTGGATTAGTAAACTCTGGCACATACACACAATGGAGTACTATGCAGCACTGAAAAGCCCAGTCGATCACATGAAACAACTCACCTCGTGGGAAGAGCTGGAAGGAATCATACTAAGCGAGGTAAGCCAAAAGCAAAAGGACAGGTATAACATGAGTCCCCTGAGGTAAGTACAATCAGCACGTCAGGAATAGAAGAATAAACACCTATTTTGCAATAAACGGGTGGGAGCATAGACGATTGGAGGGAGGGCAGGCCACACCTAGGGAGGTACATGAGAGTCCAACATAAAGAAGGGGAAGGGGGACAAGTGGAGGGAGAAGCAGGGTGGGGAGAAACTGAGTTGATGGCAAGTGGGGGGACAGGGCACTAACCCACCAATGGGGAGAGTATTGGTTGTGTCCCCACAGACTGAAACATGCATACAGACCTCATCAGGACACGCCAAACCAGAAGAGCAACGTAACACATGGAGGAATCCACAAAGAGACTGGACCATACGCCAGCCCTAACCAGAATTAGCCTGATCCACACCATGGAAGGGAGCACCACAGAAAATGGAAATAGATTGTCTGGTGTGAGAAAGGAACTGACCTACCACACCACACCCAGAAGGAAGCTGAAGCAAAGGAAGGAGGAGGAAAGGAGCGGAGCACAACTGGGCCTGCCAAGCTCAGAGGACAATAGCCCAGCTCGGAGGGTCCAGTGTACAGAGAGGACCATATAGCTGGCCACACAACGAGATGCGACATCCTGCACTGACCCATGGCCCTGCACGGGACAGTACCAGGGACACAGTGTGGGATGAGCAACTGAGCTGACCCCACCACACTGAGGCAAAACACTGGGGGCGTGCAATGGAGCAGCAGGGAAGCAGAGCAAGGAGGTCCCGAGGAAAGACAAATGATGGACTCTGGGGCCAAGATGTGGCACCCCATTAGACTCATCCAGAAAATGCTCCTAAAGGTCAACAAACAGACCTTGATCTACTAACAGGCTTTTTCTTTTTCTTTTTCTTTTTTTTTTCAGCCTATCTGTTATGTGTTTTTCCTTTTTTCTCTTCTTTAATATTTTGTATGTTAGTGGCTTTTTTGTTTGATAGCTTGTCGGTGCCACTGCCATCGCCATGTTCTTATGTGCCACTTTGGTACTGTGCTGTCAAAGCCATACCCAATTTTATTCACATATTAATATATCTGCACATCTAGATAAGAGAGGCTGGACAAAAAAAATGTGAGAAGAAAATAAAGGGACCAATGGCCCTGGAGGGACATGGGAGTGTGGGAGGTA
>NW_022103955.1:1297902-1299434 GCF_000313985.2 Echinops telfairi
TAAATATATTTAAGATTATGGGGGAAATGGACCTAGGTGCAAATATTTATAGGTTTGGTAGTAGGGTGGCAGGTGGACATTGAGCCTCCTCAAGTGCATTCCCTTAATACGAGAGCACCTTGCTCAGCTAAATGGTCATTTCATGATACCTACCTTCCCGACATGATCGCTGAAGACAGGCATGTGTATATGCCATTGGTATTTCAAATGCCACCAGAGTCATCCATGGTCAACAGGTTTCATAGGGATTTCCAGATGAAGAACAAATTCGGAAGATAGAGTAGACAGTACACTTTGGAGGGATTAGCCACAGGAAACCTTATGTATAGCAACAGATATTGCATGATACAGGGTCAGAAAAGCAGCCTCAAAGATTGGAAGCACTCAAACTATGACTGTGAAAGAACCGCCTCCTCAAAGCAGTGTCTACCTTTGTGACTTTAAGGGAGCAAAGCTTTTGGGATCTTCATTTGCCTAAGGGAAACAACTCAAAATGACTCTTCAACTGAGAAAAAACAATTGAAAACATTCATTAATAATTAAAATGGAGAATATACAAATCATGAATCTAGGAAAATTAGAAGTCAACAAAAACAAAATGGAATGTATAAAGATCCACATTCTAGACATTACTGCACTGAAACTGTAAGTATTGGCCATTTTGAACTGGATAATTGTATTGTTTACTATGTTGCAAACAACAAATTCAAAAGGAATGCCATTATATACATCATCAAAAGGAACATTTAAAGGTCTATCCTGAAGCACAATGCTGTCTGTGATAGAATCATATCTCTGTGTGCAATAAAGATCAATTAATCAAGTATTACTCAAATTTACACACTAACCACGAAGCCAGTGATGAAGGCATTGAATAATACCACCAATTTCTTTAGTTTAAAATTGATCAAACATATAATCAAGATGCATTGAAAATTACTGGTGATTGAAATGTGAAAGTTGGAAGCAAAGAGGAAGAACTAGTATTTCGAATATATGGTGTTGGTATTAGCAATGAAGCTGGAGAGCCCATGACAGAATTTTGCCAGGCCAATCACTTCTGCACGGGAAATACCTTTTTTCAACAAAAAAAAACAGCAACTGTAAGCATGGACTTGGTCAGATGGTATGCACAGAATTCAAATAGAGGAAATCTATGGAAAGAGATGATGGAGAAGCTCAATATCAGCAAGCACAACAAGCCTGTAGACTGTAGAATAGACCATCAATCGCTCATATACAAATTCAGGCTGAGTCGAAGAAAATTAAAACGAGTGCATGAGAGCCCAAACAAAAACTTGAATATATCCCACCTGCCTTTAGAGACCATCTTAAAGAGAGAGAATACTAATGACCAAAGATTAGTTAAGTTGTGGAAAGATATCAAGAACATCATATGTGAAGAAAGCAAAAGATCATTAAAAAGGAAAGAAAATATGTACATGTCTTTATCTAGAGCTCTATAAATACCCTTTGCCTCCCAGCTCTTTCCTCTATTTCCCTTGATTCTCCTCCTGTCCCACTATCATGCT
>NW_022103955.1:1301007-1324850 GCF_000313985.2 Echinops telfairi
AACGATGTACAAATGCGCTTTACACAATTGATGTGTGTATGGATTGGGATAACAGTTGTATGAGCCCCTAATAAAATGTTAAAAAAGAGAAAAAAAAAATAAAATGAAAAAAAAAAAAAGGAAAGAAAAGATTAAAGTGGATGTGAGACCAATGCTGAAACTTGCTCTTGAACGTAGAATGAAGTACCATACAATGGCACAACATGATGATGAATCTGTGAACTATTTCATGACATGGATGCACTTGGGGAACATCTTTTCAAGTGAACTTAGTCAATCATAAGGGATATAACTATCTATCTATATTCCAAACCATTTTATCAGGAGCTAATCCAGACATCAGACCATTCTATAGTTTAATCATATCAAGCAGCATTGTACAATTGCTACCATAACCAGTTTTGAACTATTTTCTTTCCTCTTGAGCTCCTTGATATGTGCCCACCACCGTTACACCCACTGCCCCTCTGGAACCCTTATGCTAGCTATTTTAGAGGGCAAATATTTTGGAGGACAAATATTTTATGAAAGCATTGTTATAAATCATCATGAGAAAGTTTTCACACTAAGAGAAGCATTCTTTGATGGTTACTAGATGGAAGAGGGGAAAGGAGAGAGAATTCATTGGCTAGAGGGTAGACAAGTGTCAATTTGGTTGAAAAGGAAGGAACTGTGTAATAAGATGGTGGTAGTTAAAAATGGAGGCAATGAGAGACACTAGGAGGTCTGCAAGAGTTAATGGCAACAGAGCAAATACTGTTATGTACACAGTCCTACAATAGTGGTGATTTACGAGTGGATACTTACAGAGATACGTATGTTGAACATGTGTGGGTGGAAGTGTGTGAATATACCCAAGAACATGTAGATATGTTTCAACAAAGACATTTGTATAGGTGTATTTACCTTTGTTATAAATATATCCATGAATGTGATATATACATGGATACATGGAACAAAGTTAGGAACACTTTAAGACATAACCAAATAACTTGAGAGAATAAGTGCAGGGTTTGGGGGATCAGGGCCCGTAGTCTTGGGGACACCAAGGTCAATTGTTATAACATAGTTCACAAAGACAATGCTCTGCATCCTACTTGGGTGAGCAGTGACTGGGGTCTTAAAAGCTCATGAGTAGTCATTGAAGGTATAACTATTGGTCTTTCCCCATCTGGAGGAAAAGTAATAGAAATTAAAAGACACATGAAGACAATTAGTCCAAATCATGCAAAACTTAGTCTCCACACTTTAGGTTTGAACATCCTAGAGAAACCAGAAGCATCAGATGATGTTCAGCTACCACTACTATCTGCTCTGAAAAGAATCACACTGTGAGGTCCTGCATAGAGTCTGAGAAAAATGTACAACAGAACTAAAAATCATAAATCACGTAAGTCTCACAGGTCAGAAAGAAATTGGCGGAATCCCCAAGACTATGGCCCTTAGTCACTCTTGAGGTCTGTAAGCAAACTCACCCTATTGTATAATAATCTACTAAACCCAAAAGGACAGACTTCCGGCAAGATGAAGACCAGGAAAGAGGGTTGTGCTGGGAGCTCCAAGGGGCTTGCTTAGATTGGAGAACCAGAAGGCTGAGTGGGGAGCAGGAGCATATAATTAAGACTTGCGGCATCTCGGGGGTCATCCTCCCCACCCCCACCCTCACCCACCCACCTAGACTCACCTCAGAGCTCCAGGGATCTGTGGCCTGTTCCAGGGCTACCCTAGCATGTGGCACCTGTGCTGCTATGGTCCCTGCCACAGCCAGACCCTGCCTGCCAACTGTCCTCAGCCCTAGCCACTTCAACCAGAACCTCCCTGCAGCTTACTTGCAGCTCTCCCTGCCGCAGCTGGATCCTCCTTCATATGGAATGGGAAAAAGCCCATAATAAGCAAAGAACAACTCCAGAAGAATGAAGTTGGAGGACTTGCATCACCTGACTTTAAAACCTATTATACAGCCACTGTCATCAAAATAGCGTGGTACTAGTATAACGATAGACACTGAGACCAGTGGAAAAGAACAGAAAACCCAGAAATAAAATCAGCAGCAAACAGGTGACTGATCTTTGATAAGGGCCCCAAAAGCATTAAATGGGAAGTAGATGCCCTCTTTAATAAATGTTGCAAGAAGAACTGGATATCCATCTGCAGAAAAATGAAGCAAGACCCTTACCTCACTCCATACACAACAATAAATTCAAGGTGGATCACAGATCTTGAGGTCAAGCTTCAAACTATTAGGATCATTAATGAGAAAACTGGGACAAACCTAAGATCCTTGGCACGGTGAATATACAGGCTAACAGAAATAGGGAATGATACACACACAGAGAAAGCTGAAATAGACAAGTGGGGCATACTAAAGATAAAACACCTGTGTACATCAAAAGACTTCTTCAAGAGATTAATAAGAGCACCCATAGACTGGGAAAAGATATTTAGCAATGCCATATCATACAAAGGGCTTTTTACTAAAATCTATAGAACTCTAAAGCCTACGACAAGAAAAAATTAAATGCTCACTGAGGAGGTGGGCAAAAGATCTGAACAGAAGATTCACAAGTGAGGAAACCCAAATGGCCAATATATATATGATAAAATGTTCCCTATCAGCCAACTGGGAAATGCAAATTAAAACAACTGTGAGATACCACCTAACACCCTCAAAGCTAGCCCAATTAAAAAAAAATCAGAAAACAAAAAATGTTGGAGGGGTATGGAGAGATGGGGACATTCATCCACTGCTGGTGGTCTTGTAGATACATATAGCCACTGTGGAAAGTGATTTGGCGATACCTAAAACAGATGGAAATTGAGTTTTCTTACCACCCAGCAATCCCTCTACTGGGTATATACCCAGGAGAAGTAAGAAACAGACCACGACCAGACAACTGCGCTCCACTGTTCGTTACTGCACATTTCACAATAGCAAAGAATTGGAAATAACCTAACTATCCATCAATTGATGAATGGATTAAAGAACTCTGGTCTATACACACAATGGGGCATTATATAACCCTAAAAAGTACCTATGAAAACATGAAGCATATCGTCTCGGAAAGAGTTGGAAGAATTTATGCTGAGTGAAGTTAGCCAAGCACAAAAGGGCAAGTACAACATGAATCCACTGAGGTAAGTTCAAACAGTGCAATGGGTATAGAGGAAAATGAACATACCGCATAGCTTCAGGTCAGAAGACCAGGTATTCTGGAAGGGGCCAGACCAGACCCAAGGTTTCAATGGGCATCAATAATAAAAAGAAAAAACAAAAAACGTGCAGATAGCACTGGGCCTGAAAACAGCCCATCCTCTTCTCTCATACCTTTAAGACCCACAGAGTAAGGAGGGAAGAAAAAAGTTGGCAGTGGGTGAACAGGACACTAATCCACCTGTGGTTGGAAGTGGGTGGCCAGCCCCCCCCCCCCGCCCCACTAACCACAAGTTCAGTAAGCACAATTTTACGGTTGAGATATATAAAGATTATATTAAAGTCACCGAGAGCATGAGAGATAGAAAAGAGACTGAAATAATGGAGTCAGACACATTTCATGGTAGCATGCTCACCTCCTGGATGGCTATGATCTTAACAGCCAGGTCCGCGCACAGTGTGGGCCGAAGCAAGGTGGGGCGGAGACCCGGCAGCCAGCTGGAGATCTGGCAGGAGGCTGGAGCCACCCTGTTTATTGCTAACCAAGGGTTATATCTACTTAGGGTGGGGGGCATGATTACAGGTAACCACATGTCACAGGAAGGGACAGTACAATAGGCTTACATATTATAGGAAGGGGATGTACAATGGGCATAGGCATAACAGGAAGGGGATGTGCTAGGTCTATACACATGATAGGAAGGGGAGAAACTAGAGGTATACATGTGACAAGAAGGACGGACCCTGGATTCATGATGGTAGCTTAACCTTTGTCACCCTTGGGTGAGCTTGACCTCTCTGGGGTCTCCTACAAGGAAATAGACAACTACTATCCTTATCAGAAGGGAGTGGGCCCTACTTGTGTGATAAACAGTGGGGATTGCTTGGTTTAGATGGCTGATAACCCTTAGGGAGAATAACCCCCGATCTCCTTCTTATGACCTCCAAGTGCATAGTCATTTGCAAGCAGCTAAGTTTGGCATATATTGGGGGGAGACAACTTGGGAGAAATCCTTCTGTTTCCCACATCCACCCATGGAGTGGGTATCATTTATGTCTCCACAGGAAAGTGAGAGAGAAAACAGACCTCATTCAGGTGCACCAACGCTAGAGGTCGACGGACATGCATGAAATAGCCCATTAGCGTGGGGACTCCAAGGTCCCAGCTTCAGTTGCGATGCCCCCCTCCACAGATAGCAATGATACCAAAAGCAGTACTGAAGATAAAGTCTGGTGAGAGATTCCAGTCTGTGCCATCCACATAGGAACAACCTAAGAAGGAAAGAGAGTACACCTTACCCTGGCGCACCAATCCTGATGACAATGTTCCTGCCCAGAGAAGCTAGCACCAAGGGAGAACTGCAGAGTTGGCCCTAGTTTGGGACAGGAGGTCTCCTCCCTGGATCACAGACATTAAGGACAGCACTGAAGAGATAGTGTAGGGAGGGCGGCTGGTGCGACCTTCCCACAGAGGGGAAAACAAAGAGTGGAGTATAACAGAACAACAATGGGAACAAATCCACAAAGCCCCCAAGGAACCCCAGAAAGTAGATTTCTGACTCAGGGCAACGCTTGGCACCGAATCTGGACTGGTCAGGGGATATTCACAAAGGTCAGCAGTTAGACCTGGAACTATTTATATGTTTGTTTTCCTTACTAAAAATTATTTATTATTATAATTTGATGTCTACATAAGATGGAAAGGTTAAGCAATCCCAAGGAGACAGCAATGGGACCAACAAATGGGGGGGGGGTGTCATGAGAGAGGAGGACATGGGGGAGGCAGTGGTGAGCCAATGATGTCAATGACAGGAGAATAGCAAAGGATCTAAATTTGATGATGAGGAGGGTGTAATGTACCAGGCAACGTTTGATCAATTTCAATGTATCCGAGAGGAATTACTGAGAGGTTAATGAGGGGTAAGCATGATAATGGGACAGGAGGAAAGAAAAAAAAGAAATAGAGGAAATAACTAGGGAACAAGAACTATATATAGGTATAAATATAGATATGTATAAAAGTAAAGGTATAAAGATAAATATAGGTGTATTTGTCAAGGTATGTATATATGTGAATATAATAGAGAAGCAGACAGACTTTGGTCCTCTACTTAAATCCTAGCTCAGCACAATGTAGGATACTTATCTTCCCAACATGATCACTGAAGACAAAATGAGTGCATAAGCAAATGTGGTGAAGAAAGCTGATGGTGCCCGGCTGTTAAAAGATACAGCATCTGAGGTTTAAAGGCTTGAAATAAAACAAGCGGCCATCTAGCAAGGAAGTAACAAAGCCCACATGGAAAAAGTATGCCTCCTCTGTGATCATGAGGTGTTGACGGGAAAAGGTATCAGAAGTTCAAAAACATGCAGTCAAATTAATGTGAAGGAACTTGGCAAGGTGGAGACCCCAACCCATATGTAAGAGAATTGGACAGTTCCTCATAGGACGGCCACATGGAAGGGATGATATATCTAGGGTGCAGTATAGCACTGATGTAAAAAACAACTATCCTCTATTTCTTTGAAATTTCCTCTTCCCACTATTATGGCCCTAGTTTTGCCTCACTAATCTTGCTAGTCCTGCATATGTACATGAGTACAACCAAGATCTTTCAACGCATGAAGTTCAAGATAGACTATCTCCTCAGAAACAGTTAGGGGAGTATTGACTTCCTGAGGACTCAGGAAGAAAGGAGGGGACAAGAACAGACAGCTATGTTGACTGTATGTTCATTGCCCACTCGAAGGCAATGAAAATCCGAATTTAAGGAGAATGCATACATGGGATGGTGTAAGTTAAGGCAAAAAAATTAATATGCAATATACTGAGGGTTTCAGGGAGGAGAGTGGAGGAGGGAGGGCATAAAGGAGAGCTGTGAACAAGGAGTTCAAGAAGCAAAGAACATGTATTGAAAATGATGAGGGCAGCAATTGTACAATTATGCTTGATCTAATTGGAACTATGGATTAAAATAATTTCTGTATAAGCTCCTAATAAAATGTTTTTTTTTTTAAAGGACAAAGTTCAGAAGGCTAGGAAAGAAGGAGGAATAGAAACAGGAAACAAGGAGGAAGTGGGATAGACAATAGTACATTGAGGGAATTGCAATGCAAATGTTGAAACATAATGTGTATGAATTGTCGGATGTGAAAAAACCCTGATTTTCTCTTCCTGTAAACCTTCACTTAATTCACAATAAAGAGTTTTAAAATAAAATAAATCAAATGGAAGAAATACTAAATTGAAATAGATAAACAGAAAAATACAAAAGGCAGCTTGAGAAGATAAAATAAAGTATTCTCAAGAAATATGCAAAGACCTAAAACGAAGAACATACTTGGCATATCAAAACCAAAATGAAAGAACATACTTGGCATATCTCAAATTGAAATAACTGAAGAAAAAAATTCAAGCTTCGCATTGTAATACTGAAGCATCTCTGCATGCTGTTATGCATCACACATATGGAGCCTCAAAAGAGGGTAGAAGGAATACAGTTGCTGTAACAAAAAGGAACCCTGGCAGTGGAAGGTTATTCATTTCGCTGCTAACAACAAGGTCAGCAAATTGAAACCAGCCGCTTCTTGAGAGAAAGATGAGGTTTTCTATTCCTGTAAAGAGTTACAGCCTCAGAAACTCAAAGGGGGCAGTTCTACCCTGTCCTGTAAAGTCGCTATGAGTTAGAATTGACTCAACTGCAGTGATTTTAATTTTATGCCCCCAAAATTAATGGACATTTAATCATTTCAAGAGGTATCATATGATCAAGAATCAATGGTATTGAAGTCCAAACTGCATTGAAGGTATTGTCACAAAAACAAGACTCCAGGAATGGATGGAATACCAATGGAATGTTTCAACAAACTAGTGCAGAGTTGGAACCTAGCCTATGCCAAGAAATGTAGACGACAGCTACTTGGCAAGACCATTGGGAGGGATCCATATTTGTGCTCTTTCTAAACGAAGGTGACCCAACAAAATGCACAAACCAGACTTTTTTTTTAATTAATTAAGCTAAACTGTGGTTTAGCTTTATGAAATCTTTAGGGAATATTTTTGGTTTAAGGCTTGTAATGCTTAATGTTTGATGTCAACTTTGCTAGACCATGATTCTTAGTGATTTGTCAGACACTATACATCATCTCCATTTTTGATGATTATTTTTAAAAAATCATTTTATTGGGGGCTCATACACCTCTTACCACAATCCATACACCCATCCATTGTGTCAAGCACATTTGTACAGTTGTTGCCATCATCATTTTAAAAACATTTTTTTTTCTACTTGAGCCCTTGGTATTGGCTCCTCATTTTCCCCTTCCTTCTCCCACCCTCTCTCCCTCATGACTGCTTGATAATTTATAAATTATTATTATTTTTTCATGTCTTACACTGACCAATGTCTCCCTTCACCCATTATCCTGTCATCTGTCCCCCTTGGAGGGGACTATATGTAGATCATTGTGATCGGTTCCCCTTTTCTCCTCTCACCTTCCCCTTACCTTCCTGGTATCTCTACTCTCATTATTGATCCTGAAGGATTTGTCTGTCCTTGATCAGTTTTTATTATCTTATGTGAGGTATAAATCAGTAAGAAGGAGGTGTGGCCTCTGTGTGTGTGTGTGTGTGTGTGTATGGATGGATGAGAGAATATATATATACCTCAAAATGTTCTTTCTCTCTTAATCCTGCATGTGTCCTATCTGACTTTTGGTTCTTGTGATATGAGAAGCCTTCAGTCAGCAGGTGGGCCAGAGATTTTGGAAACATCACATCCTGCAGCCTCATGAGCCAGCAGCCTGCCAACCGATGTGGAGATTTGGGATTTGCCAGTTCCTGGAGCCCCATGAACCGGTAACCTCTGCCTGACCTATGAATTTGGGACTTACCAGGCCCATAATTGCATGAGACAATTCATTGACTAAAATCTATCTATCTATCATCTATCTATCTTTTTATATTTCCAATAGTTAATAGAAAATATCCATGATCATTTAATTTCATTCCCCACTAATTTTTTGAAGCCCCTTGTATATGCTTTACTTTATTAGATATTGCTCCTCTAGAAAACCCAACCTACAACAAAGCTTAAAGATTATTTCAGGGCAATGATATCAAGAATTCATACAGTATCTATGAATCCAGAAAGTATGGAATCTATGGGAATTAAAAATTCTGTTATGCATTTTCCTCATTTCAACCAGGATCCCTCTATTGTATTTTTGAGCAAAATATTCAGTAATGGGATGAGGGCAGCAAGATGCCTGCCAGATAACAAGCACAGTAAGATCTCAGCAACCACCAGAGAAGGTCCACTAGGAGGGACATCCTGCATTCCTTGTAGCGAGACCCTGACCATAAAGATAAGTAGACTCAAGTTTCTTAAAGTGGGAGAGCAGCAACAGCAGCAGATGGACTCCACTTTATCATTGAAGAGCATTAGGAGCCACTTCTGGCTGATTTTTCCCAGTCTTGAAGCAATCCAACCAGCCAAACCTCTTCCCTTGCTGACCTCTGGGAGATAGCTCTTCATGGGCAGCTTGATGTAGACATAATCAGCATCCCAGCTTAACTTTTCACTTTTTCTTTACCTGTCTCTTCCTTCCTTCCTTCCTTCGTTCCTTCCTTCACTCCTTCCTTCCTTCTTTCCTTTCCTTCTTCTTTCTCCCCCTGCCCCATCCTTTCCTCCCTTTTTCCTGCTTTAGGGCACCACATCCCCCATGCAGCACATGTGTTAGCAGAATAGCAATATCAAAGAGCAGGTTTCTCAGCCACAAGATGGTTATATTTTCTACTTGATATTATTTTTCTGGGGTTTGTACCTTTGTTTAATTAAAACATATAGTTTCAGAGTTCCCTTCCATTTTCTTTTCAAGAGCCTTCTTCCTGTGAAGGCCTGCCCTCATGAGAATACCCATTCCCTGCTGCCAAAACCAAGCAGCCCTTTAGATTCCAGCCCATCCACCCAAACAAAGGTGGTTTCTTTCTTTCTTTTCCCCAGGAGTGCACTCACACACTCACATCCACATTGCCATAGCAACAGAAATTAGCATCCACACTGAGGCCACACCTGGTCTTTTGTCTCTTCTCCTTGAAATTCCATCTATTTCTGTTCTCTCTCTCTTTCCCATGTGAAATATATATCAGTGGAACTTATTAATTCTGATTACTCCTCTTAAAATATATTTCCCCATTATTTTTAATAAATTTGTTGGCCTCTCCACACAACTACTTATCATTACTATCAGTATTCTTATTTTATTCTCACTCTTTTCACCTCCAACATCCCCAATTAACAAGGTTTTCCCCCTTTTCTGCCTTTCACTACCATGTATTTTCTAGGTCCTATTAGGCCTCTTCAACATCACTAAACAAGGACAAATACCTCTACATGACCAGCAGCTCACACATCATTAAGAGCTGTACCACAATGCTGAGGAATAATAATCAACCATAGTAAACAAAATAATAAATAAAAACCAACAGAAACAACTCAAAATTACCCAAATTCCATACAGGACATTGAAGAAGAGCCCATGAAACTACCAGAAACAGAATTTGGATGCTTATTCTCCCTCCTGTCAAAGGAGGTGGTGTAGTGGTTATGTGTTGAGCTGTGATCTGCATGGTTGGTGGTTCAAAACCACAAGCAGATGTATGAGATGAATATTCAGCTTTCTACTCCCATGAACAGTTATAGTCTCAAACACTCACAGGGGTCGCTTTGAGTCAGCATTGACTCTACCCCAATTAGTTGTTTTGGATCAAGAGATGTGGATAACAATAAAGATAACAATGTTAGAAATTGAAAAAATAAAATCCTTAAACTAAAAGAAATCTCAGAAAACCATGAGGTAACAGAACTATGCAACATAGTAAAAGGCTCAAATAGAATGGAGGAAGAGAATAATTGAATAAGTGAGCTCACCGGCAACCACTGTGAAATGAAAGAAACAATAAACAACCTCACCCCACCCCAAAAAGTGAAGGAATCAGAAGAAAGCATAAAAATGACTTGGGACACTGTCAGGAGAAACAAACTATGTCTCCATTGTTAGAAGAAGAAGAAGAAACCTAGAGAAAATAGTATAAGGAATCATAGAATAAATTTTCCCCAACATCGAAGGAAGATAAAATAACTATGCAAGAGGCAGAGTGAACCTCAAATAGGATACATCCCCAAAGAAAAACATCACAACAAATCATAGTCAAGCTATCTAATTTTAAGGAAAAGGAGTCCTGAGAGCAGCTAGAGAAAAAAGAATAGTCACCTGCAACAAAGGAAAACATAAGAATAAGCTCACACTTCTTCACGGTAATCATGATGGCAAGAAGAAAATGGAGTGGCATATATAAAATTCTGGGAGAATGAAACTACCAACCAAGAATCCTATAGCCAGGAAAATTATCCCTCAAATATGAGAGAGATATAAAGGTATTTCCAGACAGGGAAAAAAATAAAGGAATTAATAGCAACAAGATAAGCATTACAAAAATAGGTTAACAGATCACTATGGATAGAGACCCAACAACAGGCAAATTGGAGATCATCAGCATGACATCACCACTCAGAAACCAGGACTATGAAAGCAGCAATAAAGAAACACACAGAAATTGACCAGGAACAAAGATACAGATAGAACTACACACATACCACAATGAAAAACAACGAAAAAAGAAACCAAACAAAAACACAGCAAAATGACAGCAACAAACCCAAATATTTAAATAATCACACTGACCATCAATTTATTAAATGCACCAATCAAAAGATAGAGAGTAGTAGACTGGATTAGAAAACAAGACCCATCTACAAGATACACAAACTCAAAGACAACAACAGACTAAAATCAAAGGTTGGTAAAAAAATCTACCAATCCAATGGCAACCATAAAAAGGCAGGAGTAGCAATATTTATCTCTGATATAATTTCAAGACAAATAACACAAAGCAAACCTCAAAAATTAAAAGACTTTTCAGATCACACTTTTATAAAACTGGAAAACAACAATGGAAAGAAGAGGAACAAAGACAAACACATGAATACTGAACAAAAAACTACTTAAAATGACTGGGTAATATATCAAATAAGGAACTAAGGGATGAAATTTAAAAGTCCTTGAAACAAATGACAACAAGAAGACACAATAACAGAACCTTTGGGACAGAGCAGAAGCCCGTGTCAGAGGGCAGTTAATTTCAATTAGCACATACATGAGAAAAGAGGAGAAATCCAAAATCAATATCTTAACACAACACCTCTGACAGCTAGAACAAGGGCAACAACACAAACCCGCAAACACACAAGAAATGAAATCATGAAGATCAGGGCAGAAATAAATGAACCGGAAACAGGAAAACCATGGAAAGAATCAAGACCAGAAGGTTGTTTGTTTGTTTTCAAGGATTACAAAACTGACCACTAACAAGCTTAAAGGAAAGAAAGAGAAGATGTAAATATCTAGAATTAGAGATGAAAAGGGTGATGTCAAAACAGATCCAAATGAAAAAAAAAATTGTACTGTACTCCAAGTTTGATATTCTAGAAGAAATGTACATATATCTAGAAACACATCATCTATACAAACTAAGGTAGAAAATATGAACAGACCTGTGGTAGTTACATAGTCTCATGTCAACTTCAGGGTATTAAGAGTGAAGGGGTGGAGTCTAGCCTGTCAGTCAATTCACAGCCTGATGATGCCTCCTTGTGGGTATGGCCTTCTCATCAGGATTCTGGGAACTTCCTCTCTCTCTGCCTTTGTCTTTCTGTTGACAAGCCACGGGAGACTTGCTGAGACTCGTGAGGAACCTCTCTCTGCTTCACGTTCCTGCTGGTAAGCCACTCAGAGAGGTGGAGAAGCCATGTGGAGACCCATGCCAGCATTGAGATGCTTCCACCACCACTGGATTCACAAGACTTCACACCCACCAGCCTGTGATCTTCTTGCATTCAGCATCATTGCATGTGCTGCATGAGTCTAAAGAGGAATTCATGGATTAGTATTGGACATAAGGGCTAATATTGGACTTATGGACTTGATCTGGACAGGGTTGGAATGTTTTCTCAATATATAATTGCTCTTTGATATGAAGCCCTTTGTTATACATATATGAATGCTCCTGGATTTTTTTTTTCTCTAGTCAACCTGGTCTAACACAAGACCCATCACAAAAGAAGAAACAGGGAAAGTCATCAAGAAATTTCCAACCAAGAAAAGTGCAAAGACACATCGGTTCACTGTGTGAATTTTACCAAATATTCAGGGAAAAACTGTCCCCAATTCTACACAGACTATTCCAGAATATAGAAAGGAACAGCAAACCCCTAAATGCACTCTAGGAAGCCAGCACAACACGGATTCCAAAACCAAGCAAAGACCTCACAAAGACAAGACAACTGCAGACCTATATGCCTCGTAAACAGATGCACATATTCTGGGCAATAGTATCCAACAACATATCAAAAACATCCATCATGACCAAGTGGGATTCATACCAGGGACTCAAGGATGGTTCCACATTTGAAAAACAATCAATGTAATTCATCACAGAAACAAGACAAAGAATTAAGAACCACATTATCATATCAACAGATGCAGAAAAAGCATTTAACAATATCCAACACCCATTTCTAATAAAAACACAATAGGAATAGAAGGGAAACTCTTCAGCATAATAAAGGCCATGTAAGAAAAACCAAAAACCAATGGGGAAAATCTGAAAACCTAACCCCCGAAAAGGATAACTAGACAAGTTAGCCTTAACATTAACTCTTAACATTACTTTTATTCAACATCCTGCTGGAAGTCTTAGCCAGAACCACTAGATAATGAGAGGAAATTGAGTGAATGCAATTGGCTAAAGAAGTGAAGCTCTCCCTATTTGTAGATGATATTATTTTATGTATAAAGAACCCCAAGGAATCCACAAAAACACTATTAGAAACAATTGAGAGTTTTGGTGAAGAGGCAGGATACAATATTAACAATCAGATGCCTATATTCCAGAGAAGAGAGCTCTGCAAAAGTTATCCAGAAAACAATACCATTAAAAAGAGCTACATCAGAGATACAAAACCTCAGAATAAACCTAACCAAGGAAACAAGAAAACTGTACAAGGAATAATACAGAATATTGTTACAAGAAGCCAAAAAGACCTATAGAAATCAAAGTCTATTGTTTGTTCATGGATAGGAAGATGTAATGTTGTGAACAGATCAATACTACCTAAAGCAACCTACAAATATAAAGCAATTCTGGTCCAAATCCCAATGTCATTCTTTAAAGAAATGGAAAAAACGAATTACCAACTTCATATGGACAGAGAAGAGACCCAGGATAAGCAGAGAATTTCCCAAAAGGAGGCCTTGCACTACCTGACTTCAAAACCTATTAAAGCTTGTTACAGCCACAATAGTCAAAACAGACTGGTTCCCATATAATAGACACATAAACTGATGGAAAAGAATAGAAAACCAGAGGAAGAAAAAAAAGCACACACCTACCAAAAACTGATTTTGACAAAAGAACAGAAAACATTAAGTGTGAAGGGGATATTCACTTCAACAAATGGTGCTAGAAAAATTGGATTTCCATCTGCAGAATAATGAAACAATACCCATCCCTCACCAAAACAAAATGAAGACGGATTCAAGACCTAAATTTAAAGCTCAGAGCTATCAGGATCATCAATGAGAAAATCAGGGTAAATCTAAGGCCCTATGGCAGTGCACATAAGGACTACCAAATATAATAAAGGAAGCACAAAATGTGACTAGGGACTATCAAAAATAAAACTCTTATGTGCATCAAAAGACTTCATCAAAAGAATAAAATGAGAGCTCATGGATTGGGAAAAAATCTTTAACAAGGACACAATGGACAAGGGACTATGGTTATGACCTACGAAGGATGTTGTATGTGTCAGAGAATAGAGTCTAAGGTCCCACTACTGTATAATACACAGACTGGCTCACTAAATGCTAAAAAGAAATTAGTCCAAAAGTGTCCACTTAGGAGCATAGTACTGGACAGAGTCTTTCCCATGCGTTCTATGTAAGATTTGCTAAGTGTTTTATCTCGATAGAATGTTGCCCCTCCCCTTTTACCCACCAATAGAAATGTAATTGCCTTCTCCAAGACATACAAGCCTCCCTCTCCCCATTTTGACTTGAATTTCTAGGAAGGTTCACTTATCATTCTTGTAGGCATGTCTGTAGATTTGAGGTGACCTTAGCACGATGTTGTATTACAGCAACTGAATCATCTTCTCCCTCTGCCCACATCTGGAAAAACCGATGCCTGCTGAGGTGAAGTCTGCTCTGTCAAAGTGTGTGTGTGTGTGTGTGTGTGTGTGTGTGTGTAATCAGGGTGGATATATAACTCATTGGTACTAGACAGGCTCTCTACTTCCCTAAGTGGGAGACTGGATTGCATCACATGACCTAAGAACTGAGCCTGCCTTTTTCTTGGTGTTTATTTTTATGGTGGATACATACAATATTTGTCTTTTTATATTTGACTAACCACTGAAAGTTTTCATTTCCAGGACCATTGATATCATGAGGACCATTCATATCATGAGATGTGCCATCATTTCATCACTGTTTTTTAGGGATGCAATGTACTTCATTGTGTGCATGACTCATTTCTTTATCCATTCTACTGATGGGCATTTTGGCTGTTTCCAGCTTTGTGAACTTTGCTGCAATCTTTATGTTGTTCTGTGCTGTTCGGTCCTTTCCCACTCACAGTGACCCCGTGCACAACAGAACAAATCAATGCCTCGTCCTGTGCCATGCTCACTATTGTTCTTATGTTTGAGCCCATCAATACAGCCACTGCCAATCCATCTTATTGAAGGTCTTCCTTCTACTGCCCCTCTTTTTTTCTTTTCTTTTCTTTTTTTTTTTAACCAAGCATGATGTCTTTCTCCAGGCACTGGTGTCTCTTGACAACATATCCAAAGTACATGAGATGAATTCTCACCATACTTGCCTCTAAAGAGCATTCTGGCTGTACATCTTCCGAGAAAGATTTCCTTGTTCTTTTGGTACTTTCAGTGTTCTTCAGCAGCACCCTAATTCAAATGCATCAATTCTTCTTTGGTCCTCATTAAATACCCAACTTTCACATGTATATAGGGCGATTGAAAAAACATGGCTTAAGTTAGGAAACCTTAGTTCTCAAAGTCACGTCCTTACTCTTCAATACTTTAAAGAGGTCTTGTGCTGCAATCAGTGCATCATCATTTGATCTCTTTATGGCTGTTTCCATGAGCATTAATTGTGGATATTAGCAAGATAAAATTCTTAACAATTTCAACCTTTTCTCCATTTATTATTTACCTACCGGTTGTGAAGATTGAATGTTCTTGCTTTTAGATTGAGTTGTAACCCATATTGAACGCTGCAGTCCTTGATTTTCATCAGCAAGTGTTTCAAGTCCTCCTCACTTTCAGCAAGCAAGGTCATGTCACCTAGGCATTGTAGGCTGTTATTAAGTCTTCCTCCAGTTCTGATGCCTCATGCTTCTTCATAAAGCCAGCTTCTCTGATTATTTACTTGGCATTCAGATTGAATTAGTATGATGAGAGGATGCAACCCTGACACACACCTTTCCTGATTTTAAACTATGCAGCATGCCCTTGTTCTCTTTGAACAACTGCCATTTGACCCATACACAGGTTCTATGTGAGCACAGTGTAGTATTCTTCAGTTCCCATTCTTCTCATTTCTATTCATAGTTTGGGCTACACAGTTGAATGACTTTGCATAATCAATAAATGTAAGTAAACTTCTTTCTTGTATTCTAGTTATAGTCAAGATCTATTTTATATCTGCAATAATATTTCTTGTCCCGTGTACTCTTCTGAATGCAGCCTGAACCTCTGGTAACTCCTTGTCAATGTAATGCTGCAAACTTCGTTGTATGATCTTTCACTTGCTTGTGATACTCATGATTTTGTTTTATATTATGTTGGGTCACCTTTCTTTGGAATGGGTACAAATATGGACCTCTTTCAGTCAGCTAACCAAGGTGCTGTCACCAGATTTCCTGGCATTAACAAGTGAGTGTTTCCCGTGCTGCATCAGCTTGTTGAAATGTTTCTACTGGTATTCTCCAATTTTTGGAGCCTTGTTTTTGGCTAATGCTTTCCATGTAGCTTGAACTTCTTCCTTCAATATCATTGGTTTGTTCCCTCATGTTCTACCTCCTGAAATGGCTGACTGTCGACTAGTTCTTTTTGGTAAAGTTCTTTTGTATAGTGACTCTGTGTATTCTTTCTTTCTTCTTTGATGCAATTTACATCATTCAATAGTCTGCCCATATAATTTCTCAATATTGCAAGTCAAGGCTTGAACTTTTTCTTCAGCCTTTTCAGTTTAAGAGATGCCAAGCATATTCTTCCCTTTCCATTTTCTGACTTGAGGTCTGTGAACACTTCATTAAAATACTTTACTTTGTGTTTGAACTACCCTTTGAAGTTTTCTGTTCAGATTTCTTCATGATTTCATCCATGTTTCTTACTCTAGTATGATTAAGAGCTAGTAGCAGAGTCTTTTCTGACATTCATTTCAATCTGTTCTGTCTTTCCTGTCTTTTGAGTGATCTGCTTTCTTTATTAGTGATGTTTTCAATGTCATCCCACAAATGGAAAAATATTGTATGAGTCCACCTCTATAAGATAAACACCACGATGCAGGCAGCCTCTGCTCCTAGGGCATGTAATATTCTTTTTTTAAAAAAAACCATTTTATTGGGGGCTCTTACAACTCATCACAATCTATACCTCCATCCATGTGTCAAGCACATTTATACATTTGTTGCCATCATCATTCTCAAAATATTTTCTTTCTACTTGAGTCCTTGTTATCAGCTCCTCATTTTTATCCCCTCCCTCCTCACACTCCCTCCCTCATGAACCCTTGATAATTTATAAATTTATAAATTATTGTTGTTTTTTTCATGTCTTACACTGTCTGATTTCTCCCTTCATCCACTTTTCTGTTGTCCATCCCCCAGGGAAGGGGTTATATGTAGATTCTTGTGATTGGTACTCCCTTTCTCCCCCACCTTCCCCTTCCCCTCCTGGTATCGCTACTCTTATAATTGGTCCTGGATTCCCTGTGTTTCCAGCTCTGATCTGTACCAGTGTACATCCTCTGGTCTAGCCAGATTTTTAAGGTAGAATTGGGATAATTAATAGTGGCAGGGGGGCATTAAAGAAGTAGAGGAACGTTGTATGTTTCATCGGTGCTACACTGTACCTTGACTGGCTCGTCTCCCCTAGACCCTTCTGTAAGGGAATGTCCAGTTGCCTACAGATGGGCTTTGGGTCTCCACTCCACACTTCCCCTCATTCATAATGATATGATTTTTTGTTCTTTGATGCCTGATACCTGATCCATTGACACCTCAAGATCACATAGGCTTGTGAGCTTCTTCCATGTGGGCTTTGTTGTTTCTCATCAAGATGGCCACTTCTTTATCTTCAAGACTTTAAGATCCCAGACGCTATGTCTCTTGATAGCTGGGCTTTCTTCACATTTGATTATGCACCCATTTGTCTTCAGCGATTGTGTTGGGAAGGTGAGTATCATGGAATACCAGTTTAATAGAACAAAGTGTTCTTGCATTGAGCGAGTACTTGAGTAGAGGCCCAATGTCCATCTGCTACCTTAATACTAAACCTACACAAATATGCACATAGATCTATTTCCCCATCATAATATATAAATATATTTACATATGTACATGCCTGTTTTTAGACCTCTATAAATGCTGTTTGCCTCCTAGTTCTTTGCTCTATTTCCTTTCACTTTCCTCTTGTCCCACCATCATGTTCAGTCTTCACTTGGGTTTCAGTAATTTCTCTCAGTTACATTGCCCTTGATCAAGCCCTACCAGGCCTCCTACACCCTCCTCACCATCGATTTTGGGTCACTTATTATTCCCTTGTCCTTAGGTTTGTTAACTCCCACTTCCTTTCCCCCACTTTCCCTTCTCCCATGTCCCCCGCAGACCCATTGGTCCCATTGTTTTCTCCTCCAGATTGTTTACCCCACCTATATTATCTAGATAGACATGCAGAGATAACCATATGCACAAAAACAAGACAGGGCAAAACAAAGCACCAAAAGAAAACAAAACAACAATAACAAACAAACAAAAACTGACAAAAGAAGAAAAGCCTGTAAATAGTTTGAGGTGTGTTCGTTGACCTTTAGGAGTGTTTTCCAGTGGAGTCTGATGGGGTATCACACCCTGGCCCCAAAGTCTATTATGGTATTCCCTGAAGACTTTATTGCTCTGTTCCCCTTGTTCTGTTGCATGCCCTTAGTGTTTCGCCTCAATGTGGTGGGGTCAGATCAGGTGCAATCCCCACACTGTGTCTCTAGTGTTGCCCTCCGTAGAACTATGGGTCTTTGAGGGACGTCTTGTCTTGTAGTTGGGTTGGCCCTATGGTCTGCTCTGCTTTGGCTGCTCCAAGCAGGAATATCGTCTTCAGGGCACTGTGAATTCTTATATTTTGTGTTAGGCTAGCAGACTGAATACAAGTTTTCTCACATCCCTTACACTGATAAGGCCAGGCTCCCCTGTGAACTCTCATATGTTCAGTAAGGCGAGTAGAAAGAGTAAAAGTTTTCTTACATTCCTGAGGCCTCTCTCCACTGTGAATTCTCCTATACTGACTGAGGCTAGCAGAATGAGCGAAAGTTTTTTTCCATTCCTTACATTCATAAGGCCTCTCTCCTCTGTGAATTCTCATATGTTGAGTGGGGTGTGAGGATGAAGTATAAGTTTTCTCACATTCCGTACATTCATAAGGCCTCTCTACACTGTGAATTCTCATGTTTATTGAGGGAAGCGGATTGAATAAATGTTTTCTCACATTCCTTACATTCATAAGGTCTCTCGCCACTGTGAATGTCCATATGTTGAATGAGGCATGTGTACTGAGTAAAAACCTTGCCACAGTGCTTACATTCATAAGACTGGAAGCCTCATGAAGAGTATTTTCCTTATATCTTGCCCTAGGTTTTACTGGAAAATATCTTCTACTATAGCTATGTTTATTAAAGTCCCAACCATCACATCTCTGTAGTCGCTTCTGAGAAATATCCAGCAGGGCCCATTCTGCCATGGTAAAATCCACAGCCACATCCACACCAGTCACTGAGTCCTTCCCGGAAACACATAACATCTGAGCAAGGATGATCCACTGTCTTTCTTTTTGAGATCCAGATCCACCCTGATTTACAGCTTTTATTATCTATAAATAATAACATTCCAGATAACCTGGAATTATCTGCCTCCAGGCTTACCTGGGTCTTGAGAGTGAGCTTGCTTATTGGAATATCCATCCTTGGGTCAGTCCAGCTGAAAGCAGAGTAGACCTCAGAAAGATTAGTGTAGGTTGCTGCAGGGAGGCTTTCTTACTTAACACTTGGCAGTCCTAAGAACACCTTTGCTCACACATACATGCACTCAGGCAACACTCATTAAACGGGTAAAAAAATGAGAGCTTAAGCTACTGGGGCCAGGTTTCTAAAAGTTTCCATCATCACATGTTTATAGAGTTTCCTCTAAGAAAGATCCAGCAATGCCCATTCTTCTGAGGAGCAGTCCACAGCCACCTCTTCAACAGCCAGTGTCCCATAGAAACTCATGGGATGCTCAGCCATGTAATATTCCAATCCAGTCTCCTAAGCAGTGAGGTAGAAAGCCTATCCAGTGCCATAAAACATATATTATGCCTTCTCTATGTACATCTTCAAAACCACTTCAACAGGGAAGGGGTCAGCTGGGGTCAGTTTTTCAAGATTGCGGGAGAGGAAGAAGACCATTCTGGTGATGCCGTATACTGTTTTGCAAAGGTCATGCCATACCAATAGATATTCCTACCAGAGTCATATGGAATCCTCACTGGAAATTCAAGTTAAAATGGGGGGAAAGGAGCATGTATGTCTCGGTGAAGGTGATTACCTGTCTTTTGGCAGGAAAATTGGGAGGAGCAACCCTCATTGGGAAAAAAAGTGCTTAACAATACTTATATAGAAACAGAGGGTAGAATATACCCTGCACAGTGTTCCTAACTGGACACTTTTGAGCTAGTTTCTATGCAGCGCTTGGTGACCCACTCCATGTGCTATCAACCACTGGGACTTTAGACTGTTCTTTCGAGGTACAAAACATCCTTCATCTCCTACACTGGAAGGAGTCAATATGTAAACCTCACCAAGTGAACTGGGCTTTACCTCAAACTCCCCTATAGTCTTTGGACATAATGCTGAAACACTCTAGTGTGAGAAGAAGTAGATGACTGCTAGGCCAAGGCCATAGAACTGGCAGATGTGAGAATTTGGTTTAAATCTCTTGTCTTGATGGAGCCCAATGAATGGTGGCTTCAAACTACCAATATTTACTTACTATTTTAATGCTCTCCTTGCTTTATTATGACATGTATTAGTATTCTAGGTCTGGCTCTGCTGTTGCAAATGAATATTATTGAAAACCTTGACCTATCACCAACCTCCACTGTTTGTGTAAAAAGTGTTTGGTCACTTAAGACTTAAATCTGTACAAGCCAAAAACTCATGTATTGTGATTCATGGCTGGCTTATGCTTGTACAGTCTTCTCTTAACAATAGTGTTTTAAATTATATACCATTAGCTAAACTAATGACACCATTAATGTATAGTGGTTACTCATTGGGCTGCTCATCCCAAGGTCAGCAGTTTGAAATTACCAGCTAGCTCCATGGAGGAAGGATGAAGCTTTCTCATTCTGTGAAGATTTTCAGTCTCGGAGCTTCACAGAGGAAGTTAATTCTGCCCTGATCTATAGGGTAGCTCTCAGTCAGCATTAAGTTGATGGCAGTGGAAGTAATGCCTCAGGTGGTTGATTTATCATGTTCTCTAACATAAAATGACAATGATGCCTCCAAAGTGAACTAGGGACATACGTAAACTATAGATACGTCAATGGATTTGAGGTTTGCACTTAATCTGAGCCCCAATCTAAGAACCCAAGTTCTTATAACGTGTCCTGCTTGATGCTGGACTTCATGAAGAGATTACTGAAGATATGTGTGGTGAAGAAACTTGATGGGGCCATGCTATCAGAAGAAATAGCATCTGCTGTCTAAAAGGTTGTCTTAAAACAAGCAGCCATCTAAATGAGTTTTCAACTAAGTCAACACACACCAGTTTGTGTGCTCCAAAGGTTGTAAATAATAAAATCCAAATAAGGAGGAAATGATATCAGTAGTTAAATTGTGAACACCTGGTTTGCAGTTTGCTATGGATGACAGTGGAAGCTCAGAAGCATTTGCAGGTACACGCATCGATGAAGCCTCGGAAGAAACCCCTCTGATCAGAGTTGAGGTATGTAAATAGCCTTGTTATCAGAAAAAATGAGCATTGTAAAGTCAATCAAGGAAGATGTAGTTAGGTTAAAATGTAATATTTTAATTTCCATTTTGATCTACTTTAAAGTTCTTTCATTTAAAAAGAAAGTGAAAGGGAAATACATGTGGATTAAGTCTCTGGTGAATCCCCTCGGACCACATACCACTGATGTGAAAAGCCTTGCTGTCATATAGACTGCATTGGAAAGTGGATTATTGAAGATGCAGCTAGATTAAAATGTAACACCTTATCATCTGATCTCCTTTTGATTTATTTTAAATTTGTTCTAGTTTTTATTTTATTCCGATCTTTTCTTTTTTTTTAGCAGTTTTATTGGCACATAATTTGCATACCATACAATTCAATAGTTGAATCATTCAATAATATCAAGGAGAATTGTACAATAATCACTACATCAGTTTTAGAGGATCCTCCCCCTCATGGCTAAATTGCCTTTAAAGTGAGTTGTGCAATCACAATCCATTCCAGTACTCCCTCCCCACACCCCTTTCATTATTTACTCCTGAAATCTCTTTTCCCTGCCTATCACCCAACCCCTCACCCCTGTTTTCCCTATGTCCCCTTGTATCAGTTATTATCATTATGCATCCACTCTTCTGTGCTTCACAGCTGGGAGACCCAACAGAAAACAATAACAAACAGGATCATGCTAAGGCAGTAAGGTTAAAAACCTAATAGTATACAGACAAAAAATCCAAATAAGCAAAGGAAAGAAAAGATCCCCAACAACATTCAAAAAGCCAGGGAAGAAATTTCTCTTATGGAACCAGAAAGAGGTACTTGCACCCGGGACAGATTTAGGTCTTTTCTATTGGGTGGTCAATTGGCCAAGTGTCGAGCTCCGTCCAGCAGACTCAAGATGGCAATGGCCTCTGCCTGATAGGAAGGCTGTTCACGACTCTTGCTTGTGGCTGGAGTGGGTCTGCCAGTGGCTCAGTCCGACGAGCTATTCTGCAGATGGATGTGGGGCTCCTATCACCACCCTTAGACCTCCAGAGATTGGGTGTTCATAATTTTTGCTCTGATGTTTTTTCTCCTCTCCATATTTGAATTTTGTAATGTCATCTTTGGAACACACACGCTGGTGTGCGGCCGTGTGGACTTGGTTGACTCCTTGTATAGATGGCTGCTTGTTTAAACACGTCTTTAAGACCCCAGGCATTATTCTGATCAATAGTCGGGCACCATCTCCTTTCTTCCCCACACTTTCCTTTAGCACCCTTATCTTCAGTGATCATTTCATGAAGGTGAGTTTTGAGCAGGGCCATGATGTAAGAACTGATTGTCCTTAAGTTGGAGCTAGAATTTAGTGCAAACTCAAAACCCATTCCTGGATCTATGCCTTTTTTTTTTTAATTTGCTGTGACTTGGGAGCCAATACATATGTCATATAATTCCATAGTTCAATCATGTCAAACAGAATTATACAATTATACATGTTTTCCAAAACATACTTTTCCGTGCTGGACTTCTTGACATCATCTCCCTCTTATCTCCCACCCTTCTATATCCCCCTTGCCTCAAACCCTTGTTATATTTTCTTTCCCTGTAGGATAATTTACCAAACAATAAAGAAACAAATAACACAACTTCAAGAGGGTAAGCCCTAATGATGACACACCTCTAAGGTACACTCTAATATAATTGAGCATTGGCAGAATATAGAAAAATGGCTGTTACAGGATAGCCTGGATAATAGATGCGTATTTTAATACAGAATACAGGGTTTTGATTTACCAAGACTTTGCTTGTTCACCAACCAACAGTACCCTGCTCTTGGCCCCACTGTCTTCTTCTACCTGTATGTTTCTGGCTTAAGTTCTCAGGTAACAAGTGTATCTTGATAGAGTCCAGTTCACCCAGTGGAATTCCCATTTGAGGTGTCACTGATGCATCCTCTGGATCATGACAAGCACCCCAAAGATCCAGGATTCTGTGTCCCTGTTTTGCGGCATCCAGCCGCAGTCTCCTGCAGGAAGACTGGCTGACTTGCAGGCTTGAGGCTGTGCCCATTCTGCTGCTTGTTCCTCCCACAGTGAACTCATTTAGTATTTGTCCTTTTGTGCTTAATTAACTTCACCCGGTGTCGCGCGCGGATGACACGGCGCAACACGGACCGAGACAAGAATGGTCAGGACCCTTCTGGTGGATGCAATCTGCGAAGTTTATTGACGCTGCTTCTGAGCCCGAAGTCAGCTGCGGAAGACCCCAAGCTCCTAAAACCCCGGGTATAAATACCCTGCTCGGTGA
>NW_022103955.1:1327711-1341036 GCF_000313985.2 Echinops telfairi
CTGGCAGCGCATGCGCAACAAGCTTGTTTACAGCTCAGCTCCTGGCAGCGCATGCGCAACAAGCTTGTTTACATCTCAGCTCCGACAATGCGGGCGCGGTCCGGCGCCATCTTGTAATGGCGTCCACAACCCGGCATGAAGTCTTTCAGATCCCTCCACGAGTTGTGGTGTTTCATCGCTGTTTTTAAGGGATGCGTAGTATTCCCTAGTGTGTGTGTATCAGAGTTTTTAAAATTGTATCCACTTTCCAATTGGTGGGAATTTAGGCTGTTTCCAGATTCTTGTTCTTGTTAACTGTGTTGCAATGAATTGGGGAGCAAACGTCTGTTCGTGATCTGTTTATTTCTTTTGGGTGTATGCCCAGTCATGCTATTGCTGGGTCATATAGTAGTTCAGTTTCCATCTTTATTCGGTATCACCATATTGCCTTCCATAGTGGCTGCACGTATTTACACGTCCACCAGCAGTGGGTGAGGGTTCCATGTCACCACACCCTCTCCAACCCTTGTTGTTCTCAGTTGTTAACACTTGGGCGATAGTAATGCGCGCTAGATAGTATCTTATTGTTGTTTTGATGTGGATTTCCCATATGGCTTGTGACCAGGAGCATTTCTTCATGTGTTTATCCGAGTGTCATCCTTTGTGAATCTTTTCCCTACCGTCTCAGGGGGTTATTAGATTGTTTTTCTTCTTGAAGCTTGTAACATTCTGTAGACCTTAGTAATTAGTCCATTGTTTGTTATGTCATTACTAAATATCTTGTCCCATCTGTGGGTTCTTTTTATTCGTTTAATAAAGCATTTCGATGCACACAAGTCTTTTCTTTTTAATAGGTCTCATTCATCTCTTTTATCTTCCACAGAGTGTGTCTCCTTGGTTAGTTCTGATAGCCTGGCTCCTAGCTTTGTCCAAATTTTCTCATTGATGTTCCTGGTAGCTTTGGGTTTCACATCTAGGTCTTTAATCCACCTTGAGTTTGTTTTTGTACATGGACAGTGATATGGGTCTTGTTTTATTCTTCTGCATGTGAATAGCCACATTTTATGACACCCTTTATTGAAGAGGGCATCTGCTTCTTGTTTAATGTTGTTTGGGACTAGGTGAAGAATCAATGGTGTGTATGCGGATGTTTTTATTTCTGGGTTTTCTGTCTTGATCCATTGGTCCAAATATCTATTGTTATACCAGTACCAGGCTGTTTTGACAACTGTGGCTTTATAGTAGATTTTGACGTCAGGTAGTATTAGAGTAAACCAGCCTCTAGCAATCACAGGGTTCATAGGTGCAATTATATGGCTATAATATATAAAGATTATAGTAAAGTCATAGAGAATAGGAGAGGTAGAAGAGAAGATAAAACAAAGGAGTCAGACATTTCATCATGGCATGCTCACCTCAGTCCCTCTTGATGGTCCATGTGGAGGTGGGAGAAGAGATCATCTTTACTGTCTTGGGATATTTGTAGGTAGCCATAAGGCATGCATATTCAGTAGTTACATACGTCACAAGGTGGGTGGTAACCACAGTCAAGTCTCTGAGCTCGCAGGTGCAGAAACCCAATACCTGCATTGGGGGAAGGCATGAGGGGTGATAGGTGCTGTGGCGGGAGGAAATAACTAGAATGGTTGCTTCTATAGGGAGACAGAATCAACCCTGTGCTAACTTTAAGGCAGCATAGCTGTTAGGGGAGAATCTGTGGGAATGATATTTAGAGCAGGATAATGTGCTTGGACTTTACCACTAACTTACCAAAGTGGTGGCTTTCCTACCGTGGAACACTAACTTTCCAGATTGCCTCTGTTATAAGTTAGGGAATATAGTCCTAGTCATATTTTCCATGTTGTCAGTTTCCCACAAGGTAGCGCAAGGCCACCTACTTTGTTTTTCTTCTCGAGGAGTTATTTGCCTATCTTGGGTTTCTTCCCTTTCCATATGAAGTTGGTAATCAGTTTTTCCATTTCTTTGAAGAATGATGCTGGAATTTGGATCGGGATTGCATTGAATTTGTAGATTGTTTTAGTTAGCATTGACATTTTCGCAATATTGAGTCTTCCGATTAACAAACAGAACATTTTTCTAGTTGTGTAGATCCCTTTTGTTCTCTTGTGGTAATGTGCTGTAGTTTCCTTGTACAGGTGGTGTTTTGGGTTAGTTTTATTCTTAGGTGCTTCAGCTTTGGCAGGGCAATTGAGAATGGTACTGATTCCTTAATATCTTTTTCTGTATTCCCATCACTGGTATATAGGAATACAATTGCTTTCTGCTTGTTAATCTTGCATCCTGCTACACTACACAACTGCTCTATTGTTTCCTGCAATCCTATTGTACAAATATGTACAATCATATTTGATTTCTTTTCAATTGAGGCTTTTATCTGTTTTAGTTTGTTATTGCTGTCAGTTAAAATTGTTATTTTCTACATATGAAACCCAAGATAAGTGAATCTATAGAGACAGTAACTGGTTAATAGTTTCTTGGGGTTACAGCGGGGGAAACTGGGGGGAAATGAGAAACTAATAACAATGAGTACAAAGAAGAAAATGTTCTGAAACTGGTTGTTGTGATGATTGTATGTACAACTCTTCTTGATGTCGTTGAACTATAGAGTTGTTTGATATGCTACGATATGTCTAAATTATATGCCAATAAAACTTTTAAAAAAGGAAAAAATGTTCAGTAATGCTAGAGCGGTATCATTATTTTTTCTGATCTCCTGGTAAAGAAGACAGTTGTTCATGGAGACAACTAGGCACACACATTCCATTTCTTCCATCGTTTACTCTTCTTCTTCTTCTGTTGGTCCAGAAATATAGAGACCATCTCTTTGGATGGCCCCTGTGAGCTTTTAAGAGCAGAGACACTATACATGAATTAGAAGAGAAGCACACATCATTAGGCCACTTAACTAGAATGTCCCTTGAGATCATGATACTAATCCTCCAAACCAAAGAACCAATTCTTATATTCTATGAACTATTTAATTGTATGTAAGGAGACTCACAGCTACTCTGTTTTTTCATTGCTATAAATATATATCACACAATTTTTGCAAACTCAATTTTTTACAGGCATACATTTCATTAACAAAAAATACACTAATCTGCTGTGCCATTCTATCTTTAATTAATGCATTTTTCATCATTGTAAACCCAACTCATACCTCTTCTCTCCCACCTCTAGTACCCGCTAATAAAAGTTGGTCTCTGTACCTTTAATTGTCTTTTCATTTTTATTTAAGTGCTGTCATATAATATGACTTATTTCACTTAGCACAATACCTTAAAGCTCCACCCATGCTGTAGTATGTCTCGAGATATTATTTTCATTTCTGTCTGGGTAGTATTTCATTATATGCATGTACCACATTTTGTTTATCGATGGGTATTTGGCTTATTTCCACCATTTGGCTACAGTGAACAGTGCTATAATGTACATTAATGTAGAGATATGTCTTTGAGTCTGTGATTTCAATACCTAGGAGTAGAATTGCTGGGTCATATGGTAGTTCACTTTTAATTTTTGAAGAACCAGTACACTATTTTCTACATAGGTCTATCACTTTGCATTCCTACCAGCAATAAATTAGTTTATTTTTTAAAGTTTTTTCCATTTTTATTTATTTTAAAGTTGCACCAATAGGGTGGGTTGGAACAAGCATACCTTTTATGAATATTCTGATATACAATATTGACTTAGTGTCTCATTATTCACTGAGAGAACACCTAGCCTCCATGTTGTGTGAGCTTGAAAGGCTGGGGTTGAATCTCACTCAAGCTACTTAATCTTTTTAGACCTCAATTTCCCTCATTCCTAAAGGGGTTTTGGATCTTTAAAAATCGATGATTTCCTTCTGCTATTTGCAGATGATATGATTTGATTATAGAGAATCCTAAGGTGTCTACAATAGGATGATAGGGAACAATTGACGAATTTGGTAGAGTAGCAAGACACAAGACTAACAAGGAGAAATCAATTGGATTCCTATATACTAGTTTTAAGAATTCTGAAGAAGTCTGACAAAGAAAACAATACCATTCATAATAGCCACACAAAAGTTAAAATACCTAGGAATAAACCTAACCAAAGAAGCAAAAGACCTGTGCTAAGAAAACTACAGAACATTATTACAATAAACCAAAAGAGATCTACACAAATGAAAGAATATCCCATGTTCATGGATCAGAAAACTCAATATCGTGAAAATGTCAATACTACCTAAGGCAATCTAAAAATGTAATGCAATCCTGATCCAAATTCCAAAATCATTCTTTAAAGAAATTGAGAAACTTATTACTAACTTCCTATGGAGAGGGAAGAAAACCAGATAAGCCAGAACTCTTGAAGAAGGAAAATAAAGTAGGTGGTCTTGCACTCCCGGACCCCCAAACCTGCTATACAGCCACAATTGTCCAAAACAGCCTGATGCTGGTATAATGATAGCCACAAAGACCAATGGGTCAGGACAGAATGCAGAATGCAGAAATAAAAACATCTGCATACAAACAGCTGATTTTCAACAAAGGCCCATAAATGGTTCTAGAAAAACTGGATATCCACCTGCAGGTGAATGAAACAAGACTCATGTCTCACTCCATGCACAAAAACAAACCCAAGGTGGATCAAAGACCTAACTGTAAAACCCAGAGCTATCAGGATCATTAATGAGAAAACTGGGACAAATCTAAGTGCCCTAGTATAGGGCATACTGGGGCTACCAGATATAACAAATGAAGCACCATGGAGTACAAAATAGTTGCATGGGATCTATTAAAAACAAAACACTTGTGCACATCAAAAGATTTCATTAAACAAGAGGTAAGAGATTGGGGTCTTACAGCCTTGTCTGGGGTCTTACAGGCTTGTTTCCAAACAAGCAGCCATCTAAGTGAGATGTCAACTAAGTCCACATGGAAGAAGCACACCAACATCAGTTACCAAAAGATTGTAAACCAGGAAATCCAAAGCCGATGTAGGACCACAGCCTAATTTCTGAGATCTTGGTTTGCAGAAGGTTATGGGTGACTGTGAAGCCCACGGCACATTTGTGAAATCTTCATGGAAATAAGCCTCTGTGATTTCCCTCGATCCATAATAGAGGGACAAGAAGAAACTGGTTACTAAAGAGACTGCATTGGAGAGATGACTATAACAGATCAAAATGATGAACCTGACTCGAATGGTTAAAACTTTGTCAGTTGGTCCCTCCTGTGATGCATGTTGAGTCTAATCAGGTTTTCAACTTTTTATTGTGTGTGCGTGAGTTTATCTCAGATGTATTTTGTCATTGGGAGTAAGCCTCTTGAATTTTTGTTACATGTTTTTCTGTTTTTCAGTATATGAAACCCAGGACTGATGGACTGGTTGAAATAGTAAGTAGAATAAAGGTCCCTGGGGGCATAGTGGTGGTGTTGGTTGGGTGGGGTGGGGGAGATAGAGGTAAAGGGGTGCTGGTGTCAAGGAGTTCAAGAAAGAAGAGAATGTTTTGAAATGTTTGTACCAATTATACAATACTACTGGATGTTATTGAACTATGGAATGATATGATATCTGTATTAGCTCCCAATAAAATGACTTTGAGGAGAAAAAAAAAGATGTTTGTTATGTTGTAAATGCTTGACAAAAGCATACGTTCCCAAATTTATTTGGGCTACCACCTCCTTTTCATGAAAAAATAATCGACTCAGCAGCCCCCCTAGAAATTAAATTTTTTGTACTTGAACTCATAATCCCAAATAAAGTGTAGGTATCTGCTTTTTCAGCTCCCCCTGGATGGTTCTAATAGCCCTCAGGGAAACACGGATAAAATGTCACATCTCTCCCCTCTATCTTTTGCCAGATCTGTCACTAGACAACTTGACACCATAGCCTAGCCAAGTGGAAACATAAAATGGAGCATTCCAGGCAGAATCCTCACCACAAATGCAAAGGAGCTGACTACGGATTTTGAAGACCTTCTGTACTTCTCAGGCTTATAGCCTGCTGATGCTAGTTTTGAGTAGTATTTTTGTGGTCAAAACTAAGTTTTAGGAAATGTGTGGAATTCAAACAGATTTTAATGTTTAAAGTCTATTGTATAGAATTCATCCAAGGATGCATTTCAATGTCTGCAATTCTGTAACAAATTGTATAAGCACGTGTTATGTGTACATTGTTATGTGATCTTGTCCTTATGTATGATGCTTGCTTTGTGATAGAAGATGTGTTTGTCCCCCCTTGTCCTAAATCTTCGGTGTCACTGAGGTTGAACAGTCCCCAGGCAGGAAGCAGGAACCACACTGTAATTTGAAAGTGTGACATAAAGACTTATTACCTGTTATGGAAGACCAGACTAATGGGAGATTGGATAGTGGGAAAGGAATTCTGGTGACATATGGACTACACCCAAGGTCAGTGGTTTGAACCCACCAGCCTCTCCACGGTGAAAGAGAAAGATGTCTGCTCCTGTAAAAATGTAAGGTCTCCCAAACCCAAAGGGGAAGTTCTACCCTGATCTATAGTAACATTATGAGGCAGAATCAACTGACGGCAGAGAGTCAGTGAGTAGTAAGAAGTCAAGAGAGCGCTACAGAAGACAGGTGCCACCCACATCAGGTCTCACCCCATCAGGGCTGAGATAGAACACCTAAGGAGTGTGCCTCAACCCAGGGCCGAGACCCAAATCTCCTTGGGGAGGGCACACTGTGGCTCACTCTGGGTAGAGAACTTGCTGTGTCCACAAACTTGTTGGAAATCTGCCCTCAGAAGAACCAGGAAAGTGTGTGTTGAGGGTGTCCCTCAGAGCTGGCTGCAGTGTAACCTTTTGCTGTGCTAAAGCCAAATGCCAGAGAAGCTAAATGTGCCTTCCGGGCCTAATGAGAGAGGCACGTTAGCATGAGAGAGAGAGAGAGAGAGAGAGAGAGAGAGCCCTCTTAAAGCTGTTGGGCTCATAAAAAACAAGTACAGGCCTAAGGAGGCCTGCCCAGCTGCTACTCCTGGATGAGGGAAAAGCCAGGGAGCTGAGGATCTGTCTGACCAACCAGGAAGCTCTAGGAAACATTCAGCTACAGCTGGTTTGATACAAAGTCAGTGGCCAACAGTATGAATTTTAGATCAAAACCCATCTGCCTGGAGGTCTGATACTTCTGCTTATTAACTCCCTGACCTGGCTATGACATTAATCTCACTGAACTTCAGCTTTCTAATGTATACAACCAAGGCGAGTAGTCACACCTCAAAGTGTGGGAGCTCAAGGAATTTTGTGTGGGTGGCACTGGACCGAGCAGTATTTTGCTCTGTTGTACATACAGCGGGAACTGACGAGGACACTGAACAAGGGCACAAGTTCGTGCAGATTGGCTCAATCAATTTAGCCCTGCCACCTACTTTACTTTTCTATACCTTACTTTCTTAACTTATTAAGTGACAATGAGAATACTCACTTAAAAGGCATGTATTATGTGAACAAGGGATGTTGGTGGCCCTGTGGCCTAGGTCTTGGACTGCTAGCTTCAAGGTGGATAGTTCAAACCTTAATAGTCTATAACTTAATTTTATTCCATCTGTGTTAGTCTGGGCACTTTAGAGAAACAAATCCACAGAAACTCAGGTATAAGAGAGAGTTTTATATAAAGGTTAAGTGTGCATCAAGAAAACACCCAACCCAGTGCTGCCCAAGCCCACAAGTCCAACATTAACCCATATGTCCAACACCAATTCACAAAGTCCTCCTCCATCTCACAAAGCAGATGCAATGATGCCAACTGCAGGAGGGAAGCCGAGTCAGTGAATGTGTAAACATCTCAGCACTGCCAGGGATCTCCACACGGCTGCTCAAGCACCCAGAGCTGCATCAGGGTAGATCCATGTGGCTTCTCCTCATGAATGTCTTGCAGGAAGTGAGCCTTGCCAGCCAAAGCAGGGAACTGGATAAGGCAGCTGCACCCTGCTCTGACCATCAGAAAGCAAGAGACCTGAGAATTAGAGCCATTTATCCCTACGTCCTTCAATTAACTCCACATGCATTTATTGGCCAGGTTGGCACAATAAACTAACTACCTCACCATCCACCCATCACTAATGTAAAACTCTGTTAGATATATCCCTCAAAAACTAACAGCACTGGAAATGAGTTTCCTAAGTAGAGTATTCAGAAAAGCCAGATAGGACTAAACAAGTAGGAGAAAAATAAGGGGAAAATAGAAATAAATATATACACATTTTTATATGTATAAATAGTAATACAAATTTTTAAATGGCAAGAAGAGAAAAATACCTATAATATTGCAAGCAAGTTAATAGAATAAGAAAAGAGATTGAAGAGATGATCTTAGTTACCTAGTGTCATGGCACCAAAATGAAATACCATGAATAAGTAGTTTTAAAGAATATAAATTTATTTTCCAAACTAAGGTCTCATCTTTGTCATTTCCTTCTGTGTGTCTGCCTCTATCTTAGTTTCTGGTGTCAGCTGGAATTCCTTGGTATTCTTTGGCATTCCTTGATATATGTTTCCATGTCTATTTTCTCTTTCTATACATGAGAAAGGAACTAAAATAAGCCTTGGTTGTGCAGGAGGTTAAGTGTTGAGCTGCTACCCACAAGGTCAGCGATTCAAATCCACCAGCCTGGTCACAAGGAGAGCTGATGGCACCCACCGTTTGTGCACAATATTAACAATATTAAGTTGGTGGTTCCAATTCACCCAGAGGCACCTTGGAAGAATGTCCTGCTAATCCACTGCCATAGAGGCTACATAATTTGTGGAGTCCATTTCTACTCTCTAGTATAGGGGGGTCATGCTGGTAAGAATCAGCTCCGTGGCAACTGATTTGGCTTTTGGAGACACAATTTGAAGTCAGCAATTTTTAGGTTGTCACATCACCTTATTTAATGTGATAAACAATCAATTACAAAATAATAATGATTTTTTTTTAGTGTTAAAGAAGCCCTGGTGACATAGTGGATTACAAACTGGGCTGCCAACCACAAGGTCAGCAGTTCAAAGCCACCCGCTGCTCTGTGGGTGAAGATGAGGCTTTCTGTTCCGCTAAAGATTTACAGTTCCAGAGTGATAGTCCTACTCTGTCCTTTACGGTCAATATGAGTAGTAACAGAGTAGATGACAGGGAGATTGAGAGCTAAGTATTTCACTACAAACTATGGGAAACTAAAAAGGAGTGCAAATGAGGGGGTAAGCCCACAATCCGGAATTGCGCTGGGCAGAGTGGAACTTTCATAGTAGCACACAATTTTTCCCACTAGATGAGCATTGAGCAACTCACTCTGAGTTAGTGCATCTAGTGGTTTTGCCTGGGAAGGTTCTCACTGGGCACAGTGAAAATTTTTTTTTTTGGTAGCATGCTCACCTCAGCTCTTCTTGGTGGTACATGTGGAGGTGGGAGACGAGAGGAGGGCAGGAGAGAGCTCTTGTGAGGTTTTATTTCTAACCAAAGCTTATATTTTTTGGGAGGCATGCAAGCCCCCTGATTACAGATGATGACCAACGTCATAGGCAATACAAGCAATAGGAGAGGGATGACCTAGGGGTGTAACATGCAATAGTAAAAGGAGGGAATAGGGGCACATATGTGGCAAGATGGGCAGACCCTAGACTCAATATTGTAGCCTGACCTTAGTCATCCTTGAGTGTCCTGGGCTTGCTTTCAAGCACTCCTTTAAGGGAACAATATCAGAAGGGACTGGGCCCTACTTGGGGTGAGTCAGACTACACAGTCTGCTTGCTCTAGATGGCTGATAGTCTTAAGGAGACTACCCTGTGACCTACTTTCCTTGACCTCCTAGTGTACAGTCATTCACCATGTGTAGCAAGCAGCGTCTTGGGTTTGGTTCATATTTGGGGGAGGCAACTTGGGAGAAATCTTTCTGTATCCCATAAAAACCTATTAATCACAGAAAGATTACTGATACAAAATACGTTTTAGAATTAGATTTAATTACAAAATCAAGTTATAAAATAAATTACAAACTGGATTGTATATAGTTACATTGCTATATCTCAATCACAGAGTAGTGAACTGAAAAATTAAGAAAAAAATTATGATTTATTTAGACTTAAAATACAGTGTGAGAACTGGACCACAAAGTTGTTTCATATGGAAGTTAACGTACTGTTCTGAGGTTGGAAGATCCCCTCTTAACTCTACCATCAAATAATCATATTCTTTACATCTTAGAATTTTTTATAATTTTCTCCAATTGATAAGCATTATCTATTTTTTCATAAGATAGTAAGTATATTGATTGCCCACAATTTGTGTCAGGGACTATTCTGAGGACTCTGTTGTAAGTAAATTCTGATATAAGTGGAATGATAATATGTACAAATTATTCAGATGGTTATAAGTATGGCTCATAATAACTCAAATACACGTCAAGGAATACTTTACAAATTTATGCATATTTATAACATACCTCTTTCTACATGAATGTTTTAAATCAAATACTTTCAAGAATGAAATTTATCAGTTTCTTAAACTCATCTACGTTAGCTTATGAACTTGTAAAAATAAATATGTCAATGGATCTAATTAAAATTCAATTTGAATACAAAAACTTTAGTCGGTGATTGAGCTCTTAGGAAAATATTTTTTTAATCTCGGTTTTTAAAAAATTATTTTATTGAGGCTTGTACAATTCTTATCACAGTCCATACATCCACCCATTGAGTCAAGCACCTATTGCCCTCATCAATCTCACAACATTTGCTCTCTACTTTAGCCCTCAATATCGTTTGCTCATTTTCCCCTTCCCTCCTCCTCCCCCTCCCTCCTGAACCCTTCATAATTAATAAATTATTATAGTTTTGTCATAAGTTACCCTGTCCGACGTCTCCCTCCGCCCTCTTCTCTGCTGTCCATTCCCCAGGGAGGAGGTTATACTTAGATTCTTGTAATTGGTTCCCCCCTTCTATACCGCATTCCCTTCACCCTTCAGGCCTCGCCCCTCTCACTGCTGGTCCTGATGAAGTCATCTATCCTGGATTCCCTGTGTTTCAAGTTGCCATCTGTACCAATGTACATTCTCTGGTCTAGCCAGATTTGCAAGGCATAATTGGAATCATGATATTGGGGAGGAGGAAGCATTAAAGAACTAGAGGAAAGCTATATGTTTCATCGTTGCTACCCTGCACCGTGATTGGCTCGTCTCCTCCCCAAAACCTCTCTGCAGGGGAGTGTTCTGTTGCCAACCAATGGAATCTGAGTCTCCACTCTGCACTCACCCACCTTTACAATGACATGATTTCTTGTTCCTTGATGCCTGACACCCGATCACTTCAACAGCTCATGGTCACACATACTGGTGTGCTTCTTCCATGTGGGCTTTGTTGCTTCTGAGCTAGTTGGCCGCTTGTTTATCTTCCAGCCTTTAAGACCCCAGATGCTATATCTTTTGATAGCTAGGCACCATCAGCTTTCTTCACCACATTTGCTTATGCACACGTTTGTCTTCAGTGATTGTGTCAGTAGAGCGGGCACCCACTGATATGATTTTAAGTTCTTTGATGTCTGATAACTGATTCCTTCTACACCTCGTGGTCAGTCAGGCTGGTGTGCTTCTTCCATATGGGTTTTGATGCTTCTCAGCTAGATGACCGCTTGTATGTCTTCAAGCCTTTAAGACCCTGAACGCTATATCTTATGGTAGCCGGGCACCATCAGCTTTCTTCACCACCTTTGTTTATGTTCACATTTTTCTTCAGCAATCGATTCGGGAAGGTGTGCATCCTGGAATGCCAATTTAAAAGAACAATGTGTTCTTGCAATGAGTAAGTGCTTGGGTGGAGGCCCAGTGTCTATCTGCTGCCTTAATACTAAACCTATAAATATATGCACGTAGATCTTTTTCCCCACACTCTTATATAAATATATTTACACATGTACATTCCAGTCTTAAAACTTCTATACATACCCTTTGTCCCCCAGTTCTTTCCTCTATTTCTCTTTACTTTCCTCTTGTCCCACCATCATGGTCAGCTTTCATTTGGGTTTCAGTGATTTCTCTCAGTTACAAGGGCACAGTGAATTTTTCATAAAAGCAATTTTGCTTCTGAGCTAGATGGCTGCTTGTTAACCTTCAAGTCTTTAAGACCCCAGATGCTATATCTTTTGATATCTGGGCACCATCTGCTTTCTTCACCACATTTGTTTATGCACACATTTGTCTTCAGTGATCATATTGGGAAGGTGAGCACACAATGATATGCTTTTTTTGTTCTTTGATGCCTGATACCTGGTCCCTTCTACACTGCGTGATCACACAGGCTGGTGTGCTTCTTTCATGTAGGCTTTGTTGCTTCCAAGACAGATGGCTGCTTGTTTACCTGAAAGCCTTCAAGACCCCAGATGCTATATCTTTTGATAGCCGGCACTATCAGCTTTCTTCACCACATATGCTTCTACACATTTGTCTTTAGAGATCGTGTTAGGAAGGTGTGCATCATGGAATGCCAATTTCCTAGAACAAAGTGTTCTTGCATTGAGTAAGTACTTGAGTGGAAGTCCAGTGTCCATCTGCTGCCTTAATACTAAACCTATAAATATATGCACATAGATCTATTTCCCCACCATCCTATATAAATATATTTACATATGTACATGCTTTGTATTTAGACCTCTAAAAATGCACTTTGCCTCCCACATGGAAGAAGCACACCAGCCTGTGTGACCAGGAGGTATAGAAGGGATCAGGTATCAAGCATCAAAGAACTAAAAATCATATCATTGTAAATGAGGGTGAGTGCAGAGTGGAGGCCCAAAACCCATCCATAGGCAACTGGACATCATCTTACAGAAGGGTCGCGGGGAGGAGACAAGCCAGTCAGGGTGCAGGGTAGCAACAATAAAACATACAACTTTCCTCTAGTTCTTAAATGCTTCCCCCACCCCCACCATCATGATTCCAATTTTACCTTACAAATCTGGGTAGACTAGAGAATGTACACTGGTACAGATAGGAACTGGAAACACAGGGAATCCAGGACAGAGGATCCCTTCAGGACCAGTGGTGAGAATGGCAATACTGGGAAGGTGGAGGGAAGTTGGGGTAGAAAGGGGTTACCGATTACAAGGATCTACATATAACCTCCTCTCTAGGGGATAGACCACAGTAAAGTGGGTGAAGGGAGATGTCAGACATTGTTAGATATGACAAAATAATAATAATTTATAAATTATCAAGGGTTCATGAAGGAGAGGGGATGGGGGAGGGAGGGGGAAAATGAGGAGCTCATATCAAGGGCTCAAGTAGAAAGCAAATGTTTTGAGAATGATGATGGCAACAAATGTACAAATGTGCTTGACACAATGGATGGATGTATGGATTGTGAT
>NW_022103955.1:1342760-1354613 GCF_000313985.2 Echinops telfairi
GGAAGGTGAGCATCATAGAATGCCAATTTACTAGAAGAAAGTATTCTTGTGTTGAGGGAGTACTTGAGTGGAGGCCCAATGTCGGAAGGAAGTGATTTGATGACTTTGAAGCGATGAAGAAAAAGACGAGGGAGGTGCTGTCAGCCAGTCACCACACCAGTTTGAAAAATGTTTCAAATAATAGAATTGCAGATTAGAAAAATGTCTTACATGCAATGGAGAGAATTTTGAAGATGATAAGATTGTTTTATAAACTAAAAATAATTAAGTACATACTTTGAAAAAAATCAGTTTTGGGGGAGACTCTCTCATATGCTTCCTCATTTTAAGGAGCCCCCAGATAGTTGACAAAACAAGGCACACATGTAGGAACACCTAAAAAATCAGTGGTGGCACAGGGTAGTACCCAGAATGCATAGTAATCTTCTCCTAGAGGGGAGAACGGGGCTAAGAGGAGGGGCAATAATGTCCTGCGTAAAAGTGGTGGTGCTGGTGGTGGGTCATGAGCAAGGTAGGACACAGGGCACCTGGAAATAGGGTAAGTCTGTACAGAAACCACTGTCCAATATTGTTTCTTCCTCCCCACACTATCTGCAGGGAGAGAGATTTGACTGGAGTGTATGCTTTCTGTGTAATTGGGAGCACATTTGGCAGAGTGGCAGCTATGGGCAATACGGCCGTGATGCCTGGAAAGTTCCTGGAGGAGGGCAGCAGACTGAATGGCAGCAGAGGTTTACTTTGAATAGCAGACATGCTGCTACAGAGAAGTTAGGAGAGAGTGATGGGGGTGGGGGTGGGAAACCTATATACTTTATGGTGCATACTTTCAATACCACTGCTAACAAGAACAGCTATCTAATATATGCTCATTAAGTGATGTTCCACCACTCATCTGTCATTTTGTCACACTGTGGGGCCTTGTAGGTTGTGATTCTGGAAGATGTGCCACTAGCTGTGCCAACATGAGAAGGCCCACAGGTTTCAGTAGAGCTTTTAGACTAAAACCAGATTAGGGATAAGGAGCAGGCTGTTTCTTCAGAGGGATTAGCCACCGAAAACTTTCGAAATAGGAGAGGCACACTGTCAAGTATAGTGCCAGAAGATGAGACCCTCCACACGTGACAAGGGAAGAGCTACTTCCTCAAAGTCATGTGCACCCTGGACGCAAAGCCATCAGGACCTTCATTTGCTATGGAGCATGATTGAAAATGAGAAGAAACAGCTGAAAACATTTGTTAATAATTGAAACATGGAATGTATGAAGCATGAAACTAGGAAAACTGGAAGTCATCAAAATGAAATGGAATGCACGATATCCTAAGCACTAGCGAGCTGAGGTGGCCTGGTATTGAACAGTTTGAAACAGACAATTGATATGGCTGACTGTGCCAGGGGGATGAAGTGGCGTCAGCCTTTGAAAGGAACATCTAAAAATCTATCTTGAAGTACAGTGCTGTCTCTGACGGGGTTGCATCTACACATTTACAATGAAGACCAGTTTATTAACTATTATTCAAATTTATGCACAAACCATTAAAGCTAGTGATAAAAAAATTGAAGAATTCTACCAACTTCTTCAGTCTGAAATTGATCAACTATGTCATCAAAATGCATTGATAATTGCTGGTAATTGGAATGCAATTACAGAGGGAAAAAAGAAGGATCAAGAGTTGGAGAATATGCCCTTAGTGACAGAAATGAAGATGAGAGCACAAGATAGGATTTTGCAAAGCCAACAATTTATTTACTGCACATATAATTTTTCAACAACATAACTGTAACGATACATGTGGACTTCAGTAGATGAGTGTCACAGCAATCGAAGCGCTCAGCAGGGACAAGAGAGAAACTTAAACATCATTACACAAACAAGGCCAGAGGCTGCAGGTGGACAGACGCTCACATGCAAACTCACTCGCAGCTGAAGATGATTAAAATAAGTTCACAGGTGTACAAATACAAGCTTGAGAATATCCTACCTGAATTTCGACACCATCTCAAAAATGAATTTGACCCATTGAACACCAGTGACAAGTTGTGGGATGACATCAAGCACATACTACATGGCGAGAGCTGAAGATCATGTAAAAGATAGGAAAGAGAAGCTCAAAGTAGATAGAATCAGACAAGACTTTGAAACTTGCTTTTGAATACAGAGTATCTAAAGCAAATGGAAGGCCATTACTGCAGGAAAAGTTCCCGAAGCCTGAGCTGTCAAGATGTGTGACTTCCCTGAGGACTGGACTGCAGTTTAAGGAGGCCTTCCAGCCGTTTGACTGAACAGGTGATGACAAGATCCTGTACAGCCAGTGTGAGGATGTGATGAGCGCCCTGGACCTGAGCCCCACCCAGGCTGCAGTGCTCAAGGTCCTGGGAAACCCCAACACTGATGAGGTGACTGTGAAGGTGCTGGTTTGAGCACATCCTGCCCATGCTGCAGACCATGGCCAAGAACAAGGACTAGGGCACCTATGAGGACTATGTTGAAGGCCATTGGGTGTTTGACAAGGAAGGGTATTAAAGTAAAAAATCCAACTTACACTCAAGGTATTAGTGAAAAACAAGGCTTCCGAAATTGATAGAATACCAAAAGGAATGTTTCAACAAACCGATGAAGCACAAGAAGCAGTTAGTCATCTATGCCAAGAAAGTTGGAGACAGCTACCTGGAATGGAAGGGATCCATATTTCTGCCCATTTCAAAGAAAGGTGACACAACAGGATGAGGAAATTATAAAATAATATATAATAATATGTACTAAGAGATTCATATGTGAAGTGGTTTTATTAAATTGTTAACTATCAGTGAGTACTCATTCTGATATAGACTAATGCAAAGAGAAAATGATTCTTGTTACTTATATTAACCATATTAAATCTACATAAATAATTAATTAGTCCAGTGATTATTTAGAAGTCAGGGGGAAATTTTGTAATCATTATACTTTAATTCTTGAGCTTAAATGCCTTCTAAATTGGTGACCGCTTTTAGGCCAACTACGGATACATTAGGGCTTCCTTTCTAAATAAGGTTGTATCCTGTGTTAAAAGAGCTATGCCTCTTTCAGCTAGGTCTAAAGCTTAAACTGGGATTTAGAGGTCTTTGGGTAATATGTTAAATAGAGATAAATTTTTGCTGAAGATCATGCAAAAATTGATTACAGCAGTACATCAACAGGGAGCTGCCCAAATTCAAGCCAAATTCAGAAGAGGATGTGGCTGAGGGCTATGACTGCTGATGTCAGATGGAGGAGGGCTGAAATCAGACAACATCAGAAATATGCTTACTTCTGTTTTACTGACTATGCAAAAACATTCAACTGTGTGGATCATAACAAACTATAGATAACATTGAGAAGAATGGGAATTCCAGAACTTAGTTGTGCTCATGTGGAACCTGTACATGGATAAAGGGGTGGATGTTTGAACAGAACAAGAGAATATTGTGTTTAAGATCAGGAAATATATATATCAGGATTGCATCTTTTCACTATACTTATTCAATCTGTATGGTGAGCACATAATCTAAGAAGCTGGACTATATGAAGAAGAACACATTATTAGGATTTGAGGAAAGCTTATTAACAACTTTTGAAATGCAGACGACACAGCCTTGCTTGTTGAAAGCAAGTGGGATTTGCAACACTAGCTGATAAACTCAAAGACTGCAGGCTTCAGTATTGATTGTAACTCAAGTTTTTAAAAAATCCTCACAAGTGGACCAATAAACAACATGATGTTTACCAGAGAAAATTCTAAGTTGTCAATGATTTGTCTTGCTTGACTCCACAATGAATACTCATGGAAGCAGCGGTCAAGCAATCAAATGACGCATTGCATTGGGTAAATCTGCTGCACGAAGCGTTACAAGAGCAAAGATCACACTATGAAGACTAAAGTGTTCTTGACTCGTCACCATATTTTCAGTCACCTCCTTTGGAAGTGAAAGCTGGACGATGAATAAGAAAGACCACAGAAGAATTGATACACTTGAATTGTGGTGTTGGTGAAGAATATTGAGCGTACCATTGGTTACCAGAAGAATAAGCAAATCTGTCTCAGAAGAAGTACCACCAGGTTGTTTCTTAACAGTGAGGCTGATGATACTTTGTCTTATGTACTTTGGATATTTTGGCAGGAGAAAGTCGTCCCTGGAAAAGAGCATCATACGTGGTCAAGAGGACTGTCCGTGAAAAGAGGAAGACCCTCAATGAAAACAGATGGAGAGGGTGGCTGTGACAATCAGCTCAAATGTGACAATTGTGAGGATGCTGCACAACCTGGAAGGATGTCATTATGCCTTACAGTGTCTCCAAGAGTCATAACAGACTTGAGGATACCTAACAACAACATCACCTGCTTGACAGCGATAATAATATACACCCCAATCTTAGATACTAAAATGTGCATCTTAGGGTTGGTTAAATATGCCATTTACAGGCATTAGCCAAAGCCAAGCACTTATTACCAGAGACTGTACAGGGCCCACGGTGGTGAAGGGCAATGAGAGCACCAGTAATTTTAGCTTGCACACTAGAATCATATGGAGAACTTTAAAAATGCATAACAGACAACCGAAAAGTGGATGAAGGGAGATGTCAGACAGGGCAAGATATGACAAAATACCCATTTATAAACTATCAAGGGCTCATGCGGGAGGGGGGAGCGGGGAGGGAGTGGGAAAATGAGGACCTAATGTTGGGGGTTTAAATGGAGAGAAAATGTTTTGAGAAACGATGTACAAATGCGCTTTACACAACTGATGTGTGTATGGATTGGGATAACAGTTGTATGAGTCCCTAATAAAATGTTAAAAAAAATGCATAACCTATACTCCCCTCCAAGAAACTCTTCTGTATAAAAGCACTGAAATCAGGTCCCCGTTTGAAAAAAAATACGATTATTTTGAAGCTCCCAGGTGACTAATATATGGTCATTGTCTCAAGCCACCTGGTTTTAATTTTTTTAAAAAAAGCATTTTATTGGGGGCTCGTACAACTCATCACAATCCATCTATCCATCCATTGTGTCAAGCACATTTGTACATTTGGTGCCCTCATCATTCTCAAAACATTTGTTTTCTACTTGAGCCCTTGTTATCAGCTCATTTCCCCCCCTTCCTTTCCATCCCCCACCATGAACCTTTGATAATTTATAAATGTTTTACATGTCTTACACTGTCCAATGCCTCCCTTCACCCACTTTTCTGTTGTCTGTACCCCAGGGAGGGGGTTATATGTAGATCCATGTAATTGATTCCCCCTATCTACTCGACCTTCCCTCCACCCTCCCAGTATCGCCACTCTCACCACTCGTCCTGAAGGGATCATCTGTCCTGGATTCCCTGTGTTTCCAGTTCCTGTCTGTACCAGTGTACATTCTCTGGTCTAGCCGGATTTGTAAGGTAGAATTGGAATCATGATAGTGGGGCTGGGGGCGCGGGGAGAGAGAAGCATTTCAGAAATAGAGGAAAATTGAATGTTTCATTGTTGCTACCCTGCACCCTGACTGGCTTGTCTCCTCCCTATGACCCTTGTAAGAGGATGTCCAGTTGTCTACAGATGGGCTTTGGGTCCCCACTCTGCACTGACCCTCATTCTCAATTATATGATTTTTTATTCTTTGATGCCAGATACCTAATCCCTTTGACATATCATGATCACACAGGCTGGCTGGTGTGCTTCTTCGATGTGGGCTTTGTTGCCTCTGAGCTAGATGGCTGCTTGTTTACCTTCAAGCCGTTAAGACCCCAGGTGCTATTTCTTTTGATAGCCGGGCATCATCAGCTTTCTTCACCACAATTGCTTATGCACCTGCTTTGTTTTCAGTGATTGTGTTGGGAAGGTGAGCATTATGGATTCAAGTTTTCTAACAAATGAAGAGAGCATCTCCTATGAGGGCCGAATTCTGCTGTCCAATAATCTAGAGATGGCTGTGACCCTACCACAAGTGTGCCTGTGTCTCCCAGAGCACAGAACCTGGAAGAAAATGACCTAAAAGAGGCCCCTTCTGGGTCCATCTTCCCACTCCTTCACTCAGTGAGTAACCCTGGGGATGCTGCTAGTGTTTCTGGTCACTAGGATAAGAAGTATTTAGCTCTTTCTGTAGTGCTGCCCTCTAGGTGAGCCCAGCCATCAGGCATTGTATAGTCCTCCTCTAACCCCTCTCTAATCCCCCACCTCCCCAACACACACGACTTGTCTCTGCTCCTAGAGGGGCACCCCCAAGAATCCGCTTCTCCATGCAGATCATCACTTGTAAAGTGCCTGGTTGCCAGTAAACAAATCTTTCAACGTAGTTCAGCATTTATCTCTATGATAAATCCAATTTGACTTCTCTCTCTCTTTCTCTCTCTCTGTTTACTTTTGGGGGTCACAGGAATGGAAAACATGTGGCTAGCACTTCTCACCCACGGTAGACAATATTAACTGCCTGCAGGGCTTTGTGTAACCCGCCCTGACCACTGGGCTCCTTGCAGCCATGATGTGTTCCACTGGAACTGCTCTCAGGTGGACTCTGCCTTGCATCCCTCTTTCTGGACAGAGAACACACGGTTTTATTGCCATTAAATTGGTAACTAGGGTACCTTGCCCACTAACTGATTCCTTGACTTAGGAAAGTCGGAAGCACTTATGTTCAAGGAGGTAGGGGTTGGGAGCCCCTGGATGAGGATAGTGGAGGGCGTTGTCAATAATTTATTGGATTTGCTTCCCGAGTCAACCCGGCCTCACACATAAACCACCTGGTTTGTGTGGCTTTGTTATGGCAGACCCAAGAAGCTAACAAAATTGGTGACCTAAAATGTCTAAGAATAGTTTATATGTGACCAGGCACATTTGATATTTGAACTGCTTCATTGGCTGTGCAAAGGCATTCGATTGTGTGGATCGTTACAAACGACTCATGAAGAACTTGTACATAGACCAACAGGCAATCATTGAAATAGAGCAAGACGATACTGAATGGCTTAACATCAGGAAAGGTATGCATCCGCACTGTGTCCTTTGACCATATTTATTCAATCTGTATGCTGAGCAAATAATAGGAGAAACAGGATTAGATGAAGAACCAAGCATCAGGATTGGAGGAGGGCCCATTAACAACTTCTGAGATGCAGAGGACCCAACAATTATTGCTGAAAATGAAGATCAGAGACTACAATCCTCTCTCTGGGTTGAAACTCAGCGTGAAGCAGATTTCAATATAAATATTATAAAGCGATTACTGAGGAATAAAAATGGAATCTAGGATTGGTCAGAATGAAGCATAAATTAAAAAGCAGATGAGAAAGAAAAGAGAAAACAAAAAGGTTGGAACCCCAAACTAAGACTTTTCTGCTAGTGTAACCATACAACAAAGAGCCCTATCCATTCATGCTGGTATAGCAGTGGATTACAAATTTGGATCTAAGCTTTTCAGCAGCCAAGTCTTAAGCATTTCTCCTTGGAGAGTAAGGGGCTTACCTGATTTATGAAGCAAAACACTTAGTTATAATGGCTACTTAAGTACTGACAATTAAAACCAATACCTATTACACGGTCATTTAAACATGTGACATTTTGCTAATGCTTGTATAAGCTAATGGGATCTAAAAGAGAAGGCAAATTATGTTTCAACTGATACATATAATTTAAAATGAGAGTAAAAGCCCATAAATTGGTGTTTTCAAACATAGATGGAGTCTGAGGTGGTATGAGAAAGAGGAAGACACTTGGGCAGATGGACCCGGACCTTCTTCATTAAATCAGCAGATGATCGTACAAGCTCGCATTCTACCCATCCTGGCAGGGCCTCCTGGCTGAAGTAGGTTCACTTGTTCACCTCTTCCAGTCTGATATGATTGTAGCACGGGAAAATCTTTCTTCATCTCCAAGAAGGCTACTATTAGCTTCTTCTCTTTGTTCATCTGTCCATACAACAAGAGTGCTTAGGTGGCTTTCTAAGGCGCTTTCTGGGGAAGCAAAAGGCATTGGCCAGTGGCTGTTTCAGCACATTCTGCCTGGTCCACTATGGGGCTGAAGAGAACAAATTTCTCCCAAAACAGCCTTTTCTTGTTTGTTTGCCTTATGTATAAGAAAAGACTTTTATATAAGAACTAATTTTATTTATTTATTTTTAAATCATTTTATTAGGGACTCATACAACTCTTATCACAATCCATCCATACATCAATTGTGTAAAGCCCAGAAGACAACCCAGCCCTGTCCAACTCAAGTCCATGGGTCTGATGCCAATGAAAGCCCTTTTCAGACACAATTAGCCTCAGCCCAATGAAGCAGAAAGGTGAAGCGGGAAGCAGAAATAGCAAAGGCCAGGAGCTTCAGAAGTAAGTGGATGCAAGGTCAGTGGGAAGCTGGAAGGACACCAGCAGCTCCCGGGGTTGGCAGCCCAAATGGGCTTGTTGCACAGAAAGCAACAAGCAGGGAAGGTGAAGGGAGAGAGAGAGAGAGAGAGAGAGAGAGAGAGAGAGAGAGAGAGAGAGAGAGAACAGTGTCTATCTTATAAAAAGGCCACCCCCACCCCCACTCCCAAAGAAGCACCATCACCCGAGTTGTAGTTTGGACTACACTCCTGCTGCCCCCCAGGTACCACCAAGTTGTCATAAAAGCTACCATCACAGACCATCCTTTGTCACTTGACACTTGTGCACAACTTTTAACCGTACATAATCTCCAAATATAATAATATAATTAATTACACTTGTGCCTGAGGACACAATTTATAGCTGAAAACGCACACGCCTCATTTACATCCTACATTCTGTAAGTGAACAAAACAAAAATCTTTGACACCCAACAACTGCAGTACTGTGAACAATCGCCCACACCTGAATCTTATAATGCTGCCAACATCTTCCCCTTATTCGCTTTTCTCTAAATCCTTTAGTAAAAGAGAAAACTACTCAGTGGGGATCCGTTCTTGCTCCACTTATCTAAGACAAAAGACAACAATGAAAGTTTGTAAACCAGCCGCTTCAGGACTTTCTCCCTCCACCCCCACCCGTTTGGGGTTTTCAATTTCTAACTGCCCATCCCTATCAACCAGTGCTCTGAGGAAACAAGCATGTTCTTTGATGGGCAGAATCATCCTTGTCATTTCTGTGGGAAACGTGTGTGTCTGTATCCATCAGCAAAGTCCAATCTAGAGCAGGATATTTATCAAGTCAGCAATGTGCACCCACTCACAGGGTCAAGCATCTTCCTCTCCATCGGGCAGGTTCTGGTCAATCCAGGGCTCACTGCTCCAGGAGAGGCCACTGGGCATCATAGCAAGCGCTCGAGCTGCGGGTCTCAACCTGTGGGTCACGGGCCCTTTGGGGGTGGAACAACCCTTTCACAGGGGTTGCCCGATTCATACCAGTAGCGAAATGACAGTGATGAAGTAGCAATGAAAATAATGTTATGGGTGGCAGGGGGCAGTCGGTGATGAGGAAGCGTATGAAAGGGTCGCGGCCTTAGGAAGGTTAAGAACCACTGCTCTAGTGCTGTCGTCAACCTGAGCTCCGGGCTAGGTCATGCCTTAGGCTCAGATTTCACACCCCTCTTCAAACTTCACACCAGCTAACCCGTTCTCCTCTCCGGCTCCTGTGGACCAGGTGCAAGTGACCAGATCAACCTCTTCCTCCATTGCTGCATTTCCTCCGCTTATCCTCAACAAGGTTACTACTCAGTTGGTTATTTCATGAGCATTTCAGGCCTTGAACTGTCAGTACTGCTTGGGGTTCAGGTGCTTCTGATGAGCACAGACCTTGTCAGTTACAAAACGGTTTTTCTACACCAGGAGCCAGAGGCAACTTGCCAAATGTTCTCAACTGACGAGACTAGCTGTAGTAATTATACTTTCCGTTATTTATATTAATCTAGAAGGAAAAAATTGTACTTTAAAAATTCATTTATTGGAAACTAATACATTTATCATATCATTCCATAGTTTGATGACATCAAGCAGTATTGGACAATGGCTACAACAATCAGTTTCATTCTTTTCCCTCCTGGACTCCTTCACTTTGGTTCCCTTTTACTGCCCCCGCCCTCCTGTACCTGCCCCCACCCCCTGTCCCCACCCCCAGAAAACTTTATTGTACTTGCTGTCCCTATAGGGTCCTCAGTCCTGTACCTGCCCCCACCCCTTGTCCCCACCCCCAGAAAACCTTATTGTACTTGCTGTCCCTATAGGGTCCTCAGTCCAGGGTTTCAAATACTGAAAAACACAAAAACATAAAACACTAATTCGTGAGGGTGACCTCGCTAATGACACAACACAACTGAGATAAACCCCAATGTGAATAAACAAAAAATGCTGACAGCCAGATCAGGCCTAACGTGCATCAGAGGGGAATCATCCGACACGGTCTTAACCGTGCAAGTCAGGTTTACCCTGGCACAAGGGCACTTGAACATTGCTTTAGCAGACCAAGAACAAATCTCCACAGATTAAAAGCGGAAACATCTGTGGTGCGGCTGTTGCGTTGCTTTTGTTGAAGGGACACGCCAACCATTCTTGGAGTTTGGAGGCCACAAGAACCTCCCACCTCGACGATGAACCTGCCAGGAGAAGGTGAGCGTGTGCGCCGGACTAGGGAGGGATGAGTACTTTATGCCCACTTCTCTCCAGTGGTATAGGAACTACCATTCCGTTTGCTATCATTTTTTACTGTACCCAGGAAAAATCCTGTAGTGGATTTAATTCTTCACATTCAAACCAGGGAAGCTATATTTTACATTCAGGTAGCTCTCTTAATTTTTGCCATACCTGCATATTTTATTTTGTACCATGCTACATTAGAATGGGAGAAATAGTGGTGGTGGTGGGGAAACAAAATCTAAACCAACAAAACCCTCTCTTGACAGCGAAGAGATGAGGGAAAGAGACTTCCCAGCCCACTGTCCCCCAGCAGGCTGCAGCTTCGTTAGTTTAATTTTGATTTGACTCGGACCTGGGGTGCTTTCTAATCATTTCTGCTCTCTTCTGGGAAGAAAAAGTGAAGCAAATTTCTGTCCTGTTCTTTTTGCAAATACAATTTGAGGTACAGCCAATAAAATTGTGTTTCTGGAACCACCTCATGACTGAAAAGTTAGATTTAGCTATTACAACACAGAGAGGAGAGTGTGCATAAGGCTGGTTCCATTTTATCTTATAAGAAAAGGGGAGGAGGTGACATTTAAAGTTTCTCAGTCTCTAGCACATCATTAGATAATCATAGTAAAATACACCTGTTACACTGGATCTATTATTTACAGGCAACACTTGTCTGTCAGATTGTCATACTCTAGTGCAGTGGTACTCAACCTGTGGGTCGTGACCCCTTCACAGGGGTCTCCTGACTCATAACAGTAGCAAAATGACAGTGGTGAAGTAGCAATGAAAATAATGTTGTGGTTGGGGGGTCACCACCACATGAGGAACTGAATTAAAGGGTCGTGGCATTAGGAAGGTTGAGAATCGCTGCTCTATTGCTACAATACTGTAGTATTTAAAATTTTAACAGGACCATCCATGGTGGACAAGTTTCAGTGGATCATCCCGACTAAGATAGACTAGAAAGAAGGAAAATATTGATCACTTCTGAAAGGTTAGCTACAGAAAACCTTCTAAGTCACAACGAAACATTGATATAGTGCTGGTAGATGAGTCCCCTGGTTTGGCTGAAGATGAATGGCCTCCTTGAAGTAGATTTTATCTTAATGGTGTGGCTGGAGAAAAGTTACCAAGAACTTCATTTGTGGCATGACTCAAAATGAAAAGAAACAACTGCAAACATTCATGAATAACCCAAATGTTATCAGGCATCGTCAGAACAAAAAATCTTACCATAGTGAATGATGGGGGGAGTACGGAGTGCAGACCCAAAGCC
>NW_022103955.1:1355069-1356431 GCF_000313985.2 Echinops telfairi
CTGGGGGCTTAAGTGGAGAGGAAATGTTTTGAGAATGATGAGGGCAATGAATGTACAAATGTGCTTTACACAATTGATGTATGTATGGATTGTGATCAGTTGTATGAGCCCCTAATAAAATGATAAAAAAATAACCCAAATGTACAATTCACAAAGTATGAATCTAGAGAAATTGGGCATCATCAAAAATTAAATGGATCACAGAAAGATACATACCCTATGTATTGTTGACATTAGGTGGCATTGAGTCAGCTACGACCCATAGCGACCCTATTCCCAGCAGAGCGAAACCCTGCCTGGTCCTGCTCCATCCTCACAATTGTTCCTGTGCCTGAGCCCATTGCTGCAGCCACGGTGTCAGTCCACCTCCTTGAGGGCCTCCCTTTCTTCTGCTGCCCCTCCACTTTTCCTAGCACGATGACCTTCTCCAAGGACTGGTCTTTCCTGACAATATGTCCAAAGTATGTAAGATGAAGACTTGCCATTCTTGCCTCAGATCAGTTTGTCCTTTGAGCAGTCCATGGTACTTTCAATATTGTTCTCAGCACTACTATTCAAATGAATCAATCATTCTCCTGGCTTTCTTACTCAATGTCCAGCTTTCACAGGTTTAGGAGGTACTGGAACATATCAGGGCTTAGGTCTGAAGCACCTTAGTCTTCAAATGAATATTCTGCCTTTCAATATCCTAAAGAGAGCTTATGCAACAGATTTACCTAATGCAACTCGTCTTTTGATCTCTTGACAGCTGCTTCCATGCGCATTGATTATTGATCCATCTGAAACAAAATTCTTGACAATTTCAATATTTTCTCCGTTTATTATTGTCCCAGTGTGAGAATTTTAATTTGAAGAAGACTAAAAGAACAAGGAGTTGTAATCCATACTGAAGGCTGCAATTCGTGGTCTTCACCAACAAATGCTTCAAGTCCTCCTCAGCTTCAGCAAGCAAGGTTGTGTCATCTACATATTTTTTATTCATATAATCCAGCTTCTCTGATGATTTTCTCAGCGTACAGATTGAACAAATATGGTGAAAGGATACAACCCTGATTCAACCTTCCCTGACTTTAAATCATGTAATATTCTCTTCTGTTTGCACAACTGCCTCTTGATCCATGTACAAATCCCTCATGAGCGCAATGAAGTGTTCTGGAATTGCTGTTCTTCTCCAGGTTATCCATAGTTTATTATGGCCCACGCAGTTGAATGCCTTTGCATAGCCAATAAAACACAAATAAATGACTTTCTGGTATTCTCTGCTCAGGTATTTTCTGCTTTGAGTCAAGATCTAGCTAACATCAACCGTGACATCCCTGTTCCATGTCCTCTTCTGAATCTGGCCTTTTCTGGTAATGTTCT
>NW_022103955.1:1356531-1359989 GCF_000313985.2 Echinops telfairi
GTATTTTCTGCTTTGAGTCAAGATCTAGCTAACATCAACCGTGACATCCCTGTTCCATGTCCTCTTCTGAATCTGGCCTTTTCTGGTAATGTTCTGCTGCAATTGTTGTTGGATGATCTTCGGCAAAATTTTACTTGGTGCAGCATCAATTAATTTGTTCTGTAGTTTGAGCACGCTATTGGGTCATCTTTCTTTGGAATATGTACAAATATGGATCTCTTCCAGTTAGTTGGCCAAGTAGCTGTCTTGAAAATTTCCTCATATAGATGGGTGAGTGCTCACAGTGCTTCACCAGCTTCCTGAAACTTTTCAACTGGTATTCTATCAATTCCCAGAGCCTTGTTTTTGACTAATGCATTCAGTGCTCTTTTACCTAACCAAAATGGAATGCTGTTGGTCATTTTGAATCTGTTTATTTACTCTGCCAAGAGTGACAAATTGAAGAGGAATGACACCACATTTATCATCAAAGAGACTATTTCAAGATTATCTTAAAGTCCAATGCTGATAGAATAATATTCATATGCCTCTAAGGAAGATCAGTTAATATGAAAATTATTCAAATGTATGCACTAAAGACATATTTGAACTATTTACTCAAAGTCATAACTAACGACGGTGGTAAAGAAAATGAATTCTACCAACTTCTTTAGCCTGAACTTGATCAAGCATTCGATTAAGATCCACTGATAATTAAAATGAAAGGTTGGAAACAAAGAGGAAGGCTCAGTACTTGGGAAATATGGCATTGATACTAGAAACAAAGCTGAATATATCCTGATAGAAGTTGGAAAGATCAATGATTTATTTATTGCAAATATCTTCATTTTTCAACAACATAAATGGTGAATATACATGTGTACCTGCAGTAAACAGTGTGTTTGGGGGGCATATCTGATCTCCTCTGACATTCCTATTTCAAGAGGCAGGTGTCAGACATGCCTTCAGGATACATCCTTCTTTATTCTCATGCCAACCATTCCTCCCGCCACATCCTACTTCTAGGCTAGGTTCACTAATTGATTGCAATGTCTACAGAGAAGTCACAGACAATACACAATTTTAGGGCTTTTCTAGAGAAGGTAATAGGTTGCTACAAGTCAGGATCAGGAAACAGTAAGGACACAGTCATTGGTCCCTAACAACATCTCCCTCTCAGCAAACAGCCAAATCTCTCTCTAGTCTTCAGTCTCTCAGCTATGTGGTCTCCTGGCCTCTGCCTCCATGGACCTAGAAGCCCGTCTGTGGCTCTGTTTCACTGTCTTGATGCTCCTCTTGCTCTGTCCCATAGTCTCTTTGCCACACTTTCTGGTGTTTCTGGTTTTGACCTCTGCCATTTTAAACAGAGATCTAGAACATGTTCTGATATCATGGGCTTTCTCTTTCCTGGGGCAACCATGGCTCATTCTTATAGTTGGTGTGGGTGGGTGGTGGGTGCAAGGCAGAGTGGTAACACAACTGACCAATACCTTCTATTAGTGTTACCCAGGCTATTTGCATATCTCTCCCCACCCCCAGCCAATCTTTTGGTGAGAGTCATAGAGACTTAGGTAGAAGAGGCATATTAAGAAACTTCACTCCACCACAGCAACTTACCAGATGGAATACCCAGAATTAAATCTACTACATTGTGGAAAGTGACAACAGAGAAGTTCAATATTGTCAGGGCCAAATTTGGAAGAGGCCATCAATTGCTTATATGTAAGTTCAAATTAATGTTGAAAAAATTAAAACAAGTCCATAAGAGCTAAAATACGATCTTTAGTATATCCCACCTGAATTCAGAGGCCATCTCAAGAATAGATAAGATGCACTGAACATCAATGATTGAAGACTAGATGAAGTGTGGTAAGACATCCAGAGCATCATACAGTAAAGGCCTAGTATCACCCATCTGTTGTGAGAGCCAATCCTTTATAGGAAAAATTGGGATGGAATATAACCCCCTTACTCAGATCACAGCTTTGATTCAATTGAAAGGATATTTCCTCAGTGGGGTGGCCTCCTTCCTACATAAGTGTACACTTTGGAAAAGCTTGTTTGCTTTTTCTGGGTATGAACCTTGCATCTTGCTCCCAGACCTCCAGTTCTTTGCCTCCAGTTCTATTGCTTACTTATCCTGGGAGCCATGAGTGGCCTGTCATCTGACCTGTCAGCCTTGGATTCATTTGCATCTTTTGTCATAAACCTGATAGGCTGCAATTTTCTTCAGCCCTCTCTACAGCAACTAGTATACACACACGTACTTGTACATATATACACATATATGTTATATATGTATATATAACAAATAGATAACATTTATATATAACACATATAACACATACATAATAGCATTTGGCAACAACAAGCAAAATTCTTCTTTAAAGTGTTATTTGTGTGTGTGTGTGTTGTTTTTAGGTGCCTCCCAGTCAGGTCTGACCCATAGCAACCCTGTGCACAACAAAAGGAAACACTGTATGGTCCCGCACGACCTTCACAAGTGTTTCTATGCCTGAGACCTTCATTACAGCCAAGGTGTCAGTCCATCTCGCTGAGGACCTTCCTCTTTTTTGCTGCCCCTCCACTTTACCCAGCATGATGTCCTTCTTCAGGGATTGGTCTCTCCTGACAATATGTCTAAAGTATGTAGACAAAGTCTTGCCATCCTTGCTCCTTGGGAGCACACTGGCTTTACTTCTTCCAATACGGATTGGTGTGTGTGTGTGTGTGTGTGTGTGTGTGTACAGAGAGCAAATGAGAGAGTAATGTCTCTCTCGCTCCTTCTCTCTCTCTCTCTCTCTCTGTCAATGGCTTTGCTTCTCTAGAAAGTCCAGCTTTGGATTGGCTGGCGGTGCTTTTGTTCTATCGTGCACAGGGCCACTATGAGCAGAACTGACTTGGAGGTATAGAAGAACAACCACATTGCATTGGGAAAATCTGCTGCAAAAGACTTCTTTAAAGTGTTAAAAAGCAAATATATCACACGAGGAATGGGGTGCACCTCACCAAGCCATGTGGTTTTCATTCACTTCAAATTCACTCAAACGGTGGACAATGAATGAGGAAGACTGAAGAAGAATGCTGAGCAACGAATGAAGAAGACTAACGAGAATTAATGCATTTGAATTATGGTGTTGTGAAGAAAATTGAACAAATTTGTGTGGGAAGAAGTGTAGATAGAACGCTACTTAGAGATGAAGATATCTACTTTGTCTCATATATTTTTGACATTGCATCAGGAGAGACTGGTCCTTGGAGAAGGACATCATGTTTTGGGTGAAGTGGAACCCATCCAAACCAACGGACAGCAAGTTGATTCATACTCATAGTGAACCTATAGGGTAGAGCACAACTGCTTTACAGGATTTCTGAAATTATACATTTTTTTTTCTATTATGTTATTTTTATTATTTAAAAAGCAATGGTTATATTATTTTATACTTTTGAATAATAAATGTGCTGGTTATTTTATTATT
>NW_022103955.1:1360853-1366438 GCF_000313985.2 Echinops telfairi
GCCGGGCACCATCAGCTTTCTTCACCACATTTGCTTATGCACCCATTTGTCTTCAGTGATCCGTTCGACACCCCGTGATCACACAGTTTGATATGTTGTTCCATGTGGGCTTTGTTGCTTGAAATTATACATTTTTACAAGAAAAGAGTCTCATCTTTCCTCTGAAAATTGACTCTGGTGGATTTGAACTACCAACCTTGCATTTAGCTGCCAGTGCTTCACACACTGTCACCACCATATTTTCTGCAGAAACAGAGTGTCAGGGAAAACGACAAAGACCCTGGAATGAGATGAATTGACACAAGGGCTGCAACAATGGGCTCAGACAGAGCAAACGCTGTGAGGAGAGAGCAGCATTTCCTTCTCTTGTACATAGGGTCGCTATGGTTAGGCACTGCCCCAACAAAGCCTAACAAGATCAACAGCATCCAAACACTCAAACCCATTGTGGTGGAGTTGATTTCAAATCATAGTGACCATAAAGGACAGTAGAATTTCTATAGGTTCCAAGGCTATAACATTTATGGGAGCAGACTCTCATATATTTGTTTGGAAGAGAAGCTTGTGAGTTCAAACCATCAAACTCTCAGTTAGTGCTTAATCACTTCCTCACCAGAGCTTAATTTCAATGCCTTTAGCTGAATATACACAGTGAAATCACATGATACCTACTCATGGCTCATTGTCTTAGTTATCCACTGCTGCTATAGGAGAAATACCACAAATGAGTAGCTTTATAAAAACCAGAAATTTATTTCTTTAGAGTGTATGAGTCTGGGGCTCCAATTCAGGGTGCCAGCTCAAAGGGAAGGCTTCCTCTGGTGCAGGGACAGAGAAACTTTTGAGAGAGAGGAGCCAATTCTGCCCCTCATAACAATGTTAAATTATTTGAGAGCCATAAATATATTTTCACAAACAAATGAAATCACCATTATCTGAATAATATCCTTTAAAATTTTTGTGAATGGAAGTATGATGATTTTATTTTCCTGTTACTTCAGAGCCACGTGCATGAATGGAACAAGCCATCTTTGACTTGAAAGCTGCAAGTCATCCCCCTGCTCTGGAGGAAGGTCTGTGTTTCTTTTGAGCTTCTTTCTGCTTCAAGGCAATTCATATGCAGCTTGACAGCTGTCTTCTCCCATCTCTGCTTCAGGCACACTCACCCTCACCAGGTGTGTTTTTAAGCTAGATTGTTTTCTTTTGACTTTTCCCATGAGGGCTCAGACCCACCTGTGTGTTCATGTTGCCAAAGTAACAGAATTCTACACCCATACCCAAAACACACCCTTGTTTTTATTCTCTTTCTTCTCTGCACCATTTAATCTGTCCCTCTCTTTCTTGTCTTTTCCTTTCTTCTTTTGCCATTTCTCATCCACTTAGCTTCTTTCTCTTTTTTTCTCTCTGCATGTTTAATTGTACTTTCTCATCTCTCTCTCCTCCTACTGAAATATATTTCTAGAATATCCATTTGGTCGTATCACCAATTTTAAAATGTTTTACCATTAGTGTGGTAGTTACATAGTCTGATGTCAACTTTTAATGGGGTGGAGTCTAGACTGTCAATCAGGTTGCAGTCTGATGACCTAATTTGTAGTCACTAAGGAGATAAATAGCTCACTTCAGGTGGGACACATGCTGACTCCCTGCAAGACATTACTAACTATGAGCCTAATGGAACTATGCTGATGTAGCCAGAGCCCTGGAGCTGTGAAGCCATGTGGAGACACCTGCCAGTGCTGAGATGCTTCTATCACCACTGGATCCACAAGACTTTCCACCCACTGACCTGTGATATTACTGCATTTGGCATCATTGCATGTGTTGCTTGAGTCTAGAGAGGAATTTACAGATTGGTATCGAACATATGGGCTAATATTGAAGTTGGGGACTTGATCTGGACTGGGCTGGGAAGTTTTCTCAATATTCAATTGCTTTTGTATATAAAGCTCTTTATATACATACGAGTGTCTATGAATTTGTTTCTACCCAGATTAACACAATTCATTTTTAATACTCTTGGCCTATCTAGATGACCCTTTATTATTATTATTATTAGTTTTATTTTATTCTCTTTTCTTCCTCCTACCATCTCCATTAACCTCCATTTTCCATATTTTCACTCTATGTTGTACAGTTCCCACTAGATTTCTTATTCATAAATCAGCAGTCAAATGCCCCTACATGACCTAGCATCTTGTACAACACTAATAGCCATGGACACGAACTCCCCTAGCCAACAGCAGTGCACGCTACCAAATCAAGAAACACACACACACACACACACACACACACACACACACACACAAATCACCCAAACTTAATGGAGTCCTCAGAAGAAGAGGCCCTGGACCTACAAGATATAGAATTAGAATTCTAAAGAAAGACGTTTAGGTACCTTCAGGAGATGTGGAATGCTTGTGAGAATAGACGAAAGAATAGAAACACTAGAAGCCTTATAATAAAAGGATTTTCAGAAAATAAACAAGATAACAGATTCAGTCAACATGGAAAAGACCTGAGTAATAAAATGGAAAAAAGGAAGACTGAATCAAGCTTGAAGGCAATCACTCTGACTACAACCAGTGAAAGAAAAAATCATTCCCCCCAAATAATAATAAAAATGCCAAAGAATCTGAAAGAAGCCTGAGAGTGATGTGGGACACTTTCCAGAGGAACAATTTACTTCCCATCAAGGTCCCAGAGCAGGAAAAACCAACCAAACAAACAAAAACCCTACAGAGAACATAGTATGAGAAATCATGGGAGAAAATGTCCCATGATTTCATCACAGAGGGGGAAAGATGTATTCAAGAAGCTGAGAGAACTCCAAACAGAATAGCTTTCCAAAGAAAACCATTGTGACATAATGTAGTCATATGCTCCAAATTCAAGCAAAAGGAGAGACTCCTGAGTGCAGCTAGAAAAATAAGTACAGTCACCTACAAAGGAGAACTGTTAAGGAAAATTTTGGACTTTTTAGCAAAACTCTGTAGACAAGAAGTCAATGGAGTGACATATATAAAATTCCAAAAGAAAAAAACCACCCTGTCAACTAATAATCCTATACCTATATGTAATTCTATAGATGAAGGAGAAATAAAGTATTTCCCAACATGGAAAAATTAAAGAAATTCACAAAAACAAGGTTAGCATTGCAAAAGTACTAAGTGTGTCACTATGGACCGAGAATCATCAACAACAGAAAAAGCTGAGGGCCCCATACAGGACCCCACGACCCAAAATCCAATACAATGAAAGCAGCACTCAAAACAGTACAGAATTAGAGAGAAACAAGACACCAATGAAACCACAAAACATAAAGAAATAAAAAATGAAAAACAAACACAAACTGTAAAATGACAGCAACAAACGCACATATATCAATAATGTCACTGAACGTCAATGGATTGAATGCACCCATCAAGACACATAGAGAAGAGCAGACTGACTTAGAAAAACAAAACCCATCCATACGCTGCTTACAAGAAGCACACCTTAAACTGATAAACAAAGGAATATATATAAAGGAAAAAAGACTAAAAATCCAAAGATGAAGGGAAATTTACCAAGCCAGTAACAGCCATAAAAACAAAGATGTGGCACTATTAATCTCATAAAATAGACTCCAAAGTATATAACATGATGAGTGATAAGAATAGGCACTACACAATAATTAAAGAAATTATAGAACAAGAAGACATATAATCATATTAAAAATATTCACCCCTAATGAAAGAACCTCAAAATGGATCAATCAAATCCTCACAGAGTTGAAAGAGAAACAGACAGCTCCATAATGGCTTCACAGTGAGAATTCACTGAAGGGCTGTCACCAAGTCTACAGACTATTCCAGAATATAGAAAGGGACAGGAAACCCCAAAACTTATTCTATGAATTGAGCATAACTCTGATATCAAAACCAAGCAGAGACCCCACAAAGGCATTAAGCATAAACTACAATATCTCTCATGAACAGAAGTGCAAAAAATTCTCAACAAGATTATAGCCAATAGAATCCAAGAACACATCAAAACAAAACAAACTCATTGTGACCAAGTGGGATTCATACCAGAGATGCAAGGATGGTTCAGCATGAGAAAAACAATCAATATGATCCACCTTATAAAACAGAAAAAATAACAATCACATGATCATATCAAAAGATGCAGAAAAGGTACTTGGCAATATCTAGCACCTATTTCTGGTGAAAACCCCCAACAAAATAGCAATAGATGGGAAATTCCTCAATATAATAAAGACCATATATGAGAAGCCAATGGCTAATAGAATACTCAATGGATAAAAATTGAAAACAGGAAGCAAATAATGGTTCAACATCATGCTGGAAGTCTTAACCAGAACCATTAGACAGCAACAACAAAAATTACACGAATACAACTGGACACAGAAGTGTAACTCACTATTTGCAGATGATATATTTTATATGTAGAAACTCCCCAAGAATCCATAAAAATAGTTTGAAATGATTGAGGGATTTGCTAATGCATCAGGATAAAATATAACAAAGCAGAAATCAATGGAATCTCTGTATACCAGCACAGAGAGCTCGGGAAAGTCATCGCAAAGCAACGCCATTCACAATTGCCATACTTAGGACTAAACCCAACCAAAGAACATTACTACAGGAAACTAAAAGAGACCGACACAGATGTAAGGCGATCTCTTTTCATAAAGAGGAAGACTTAGTAATGTGAAAATGTCACTACTGCCCCAAGGAATATATAAATAACACTATTCAAATTCAAACCCCAAATTTATTCTTTAAAGAAATGAAATATTAATCATTTCATATGTAGAGGGAAGAGACTAGAATAAGAAAAAAAAAACCCCAAACTTAACATGAGCAAAGTAGCAGGCTTTGCACTACCTGATCTCAAAGCCTATCCGATCACAGCTATAATAGTCAGAACAGTTGAATACTGGTCCAATGATAGGTACATAGCCCAGTGAAATGTAGTGAGGTGGGGGAGGGGAATGACAAAAACAGAATAAATGCATGCACCCATAGGCAACTGTGTTTTGACAAAGGGCCAAAACACAGTCCATAGGAAAGAGACAGCCTCTTCAACAAATGGTCTCTATCTTCAGAATAAAACAGCACCCATAGCATGTCCCATGCAAAACACCAAACAAAACAACACCCCACCCTGCGCTGCCCAAGATGGATTAGAGACCCAAATGTAATTCCCAGAGCTATAGGGATCATCAGTGAGAACATTGGGACAAATGTCCTTCTTACCAAGTATGCACCTACTATTAATGTAATAAAGGCAGCACAAACAGTAGAAGACAGCAGAGATACTAGTACATACTAAAAATAAGACACTTGTGCACATCAAAAGCCACCAATAAAAGGGTAAAAGGAGAGACCACAGTACAGGAAAACTTTTTAAGCAAGGAAGTCATGGACAAGGGACTTGTATAGAAAATGTACAGAATTCGGAAAAACCACTATAAGCAAAAAAAATCAAATAATTCAATTAAAAATGGGCAAAAGACATAAACTGGGAGTTCACTAAATTGACACTCAGATGGCTAACAAACACGTGAAAATAAATCT
>NW_022103955.1:1366538-1371716 GCF_000313985.2 Echinops telfairi
TCTTACACCCACAATGATAGTACAATTTAAAAAAAAAACCAGAAACATTTCAGATTTCTAGGTTCTCTTATTTGGGAGGCGTTTAATCCATCCGACTGAATAGCTTCTTCCTCTCGGAACTACTTCACCATCTGGCCTAGAGCCTTCTCTGCGTTTACCCAGATCCACATCGATCTGGTCACCCAGCACCCAGAGTGCCCTCCTGGTCACAGCGAGTGCGATCCCCATGTCCCTTTGGGTCCCTGGAGCCGCCTCCACCCCCACCCCCACCCCAAGGCTCCGGTTGGTCACCACCCTGCGAGCCTGTCCGGGCCCTCCCTCCCCGAGTTTGCTGGGACGAGAGTCCAGCACGTCGCCAAGGAAGGAATCGAGTTTGCTGACCGTGAAGCAGGCGAGAAAGACTGAGCCCCTGCGGACCTGCACGGAAGACCGCGCCCCCGGGAGCAGCGTGAGAGAGGCCATCGGCCCGCGGAGAGGGTCAGGAAGGCCGGGCCTGCCAGACGGCAGGACATCACGACCGTTACCATGCCCATCAGAAGAAAGAGCTGGAGATTAACCCCAGACCCTACCGATCAGAACCCATTCACAGAAATGACCTTGCTTGGTTTTGTACCAAATGGCTCCACTACGGTCGGGGTATCGCTTACCAGACAGGAAAGCCTCTGGAGAGAGGATAGAAAGAATGTACACATGGACCCTGAGGCCAAGGTGGAGGAAGAACCAGAAGAGCCTGAAGACGCAACAGACAGCACAACGGAAGACGTGGAGCAAGATGATGATGAAGGAATGGACGTAGATGAACAAGAAACAGCAAAGCTATTGACAGCTGAACGAGATGAATTGTGAACTAGGCTCTTCACCGCTGGGATTCTGAGTGGAGAGGGAATGTGAAGTTCTAGTCATTTCTTTTGGGAGAGACTTGCTTTGGCTGCTCTCCCCACCCCCTTCTCCCCTGCACTGTAAACTGTTGGAATTATGGGTCACAGGAATAAGTGGGTTTTTTTTAGTTAATTTTTTTAAACATTCTTCATGAATGCAAATTTGTACTATTTAACTGACTGTTCTTGGTGTAAAATCTTGTCATGTGTATAGAAATAAAAACGTTCCCAGATTAAAAACAACAACAAACCAAACAAAACAGAAAGCAACAAATTCTGCAGTGTGGAGAGATTGGAACTCTCATACACTGCTGCTGGCTTGCAAACATGTACAACTGTGGGAAATGCGATGGCAATCTAAAACAATTGGGAAGAAAAATGTCATATGATCAGCCAGTATGGCTGAATAGCACTTAAAATCAGGTTTCCCTAAGGTGAGCGTCTGAGCAGCTGCCGAATGTGCAAATCATCAGTTTACATTCTTGATTCTTTTCTAACTTTCACTTGTGTAGCAGTATATTCTAAACACCCGCTGCAATACTTCTGCTGGGTATATACCCTAAAGAAATGAGAGACAAGACACAAGTAGATGTATGCTTTCCTTTGTCCATCACAGCACTGTTCACAATATCAGGAAGCTTGAAACAACTCAAATGCCGGTAAGTAGAAGAATGGATAAAAAAACCCTGGTACATACACACAACGGAATACTATGCACCCCTAAACAATAGTTATGGAACCAGAAAACACTGCTTGACATATATGAACCTGGAATCCATCATACTAAGCAAAGTGAGTCAATCACAAAAACACAAATATTCCATGAGAACACTACAATGACAGGTATCTGTTCTCAGGACATGCAATCTTCTAATTTGGTCTCCCAAGCAAAAAGGTGCTGTATCTGTCTAAAGCTCAGCGTCAATATATCATCCCTTTATATATACATCTTAAATACCACTTTCTTTTTTTTTTTTTTTTTTTTTAAACATTTTATTAGGGGCTCATACAACTGTTATCCCAATCCATACACACATCAATTGTGTAAAGCGTATTTGTACATCATTTCTCAAAACATTTTCTCTCCATTTAAACCCCCGACATTAGGTCCTCATTTTTCCCCTCCCTCCCCGCTCCCCTCTCCCACATGAGCCCTTGATAGTTTATAAATGGGTATTTTGTCATATCTTGCCCTGTCCGACTTCTCCCTTCACCCACTTTTCGGTTGTCTGTCCCCCAGGGAGGAGGTCACACACAGTTCCATGTAATCGGTTCCCTCTTTCCTACTCATTCTCCCTTTACCCTCCCTGTTTTGCCACTCACACCACTGGTCCTATAGGGCTCATCCATCCTGGATTCCCTGTATTTTCAGTTCCTATCTGTACCAGTGTACCTCCTCTGGTCTAGCCAGTCTTGCAAGATAGAATTCGAGTCATGGTAGTGGGAGCGGGGAGGAAACCTTTAGGAGCTAGAGGAAGGTTGTATTTCTCATCATTGTTACATCGCACCCTGACTGGCTCATCTCCTCCCCGAGGCCCCTCTGCAAGGGGATCTCCAGTGGCCTACTAATGGGCTTTGGATCTCCACTCCGCACTGCCCCCATCATTCACTATGGTGAGATTTTTTGTTCTGATGATGCCTTACACCTGATCCCTTCGACACCTCGTGGTTGCATAGGCTGGTGTGCTTCTTCCATGTGGGCTTTGTTGCTTCTGAGCTTGATGGCCGCTTGATTACCTTCAAGCCTTTAAGACCCCAGACGCTATACTTTTTGATAGCCGGGCACCATCAGCTTTCTTCACCACATTTGCTTATGCACCCATTTGTCTTCAGTGATCCGTTCGACACCCCGTGATCACACAGGTTGATATGTTGTTCCATGTGGGCTTTGTTGCTTCTGAGCTAGATGGCCGCTTGTTTACCTTCAAGCTTTTAAGACCCCAGACGCTATATCTTTTGATAGCCGGGCACCATCAGCTTTCTTCACCACATTTGCTTATTCACCCACTTTGTCTTCGGCGGTTGTGTCGGGAAGGTGAGCATCATAGAATGCCAATTTAATAGAAGAAAGTATTCTTGTGTTGAGGGAGTGCTTGAGTGGAGGCCCAATGTCCTTCTGCTACCTTAATACTAAATCTATAAATGTAGGCTCATAGATCTATTTCCCCATCCTCATAAATACCACTTTCATAGACGAAAGTTTCTCAGGAGGGGGAGAGAGGGAGAAGATCAATCAGTTCCTATCATATACTATTGTTCTATGGTCACTCCGAATGAACAGGCACTCTTATAAGAGCGCTCAGTGAATTTTAATGGAAACTCAAGTCTTGGGGAAGGTGATTTAACATGTGTTGCTGGGTAAACCAGGTGAAACAATCTCCCCTTGGGAAAAAACTCTGAACATTTCTCGTATACACCGCCAGTGGGAGAATACGCCCAGTATTAGGTCCCTACTTGTGGTCTATGTGATATAGACAAGTAGGAATTTAGACCCTGTCCTTTCAGGGTGCACAACATCCTTCATAGGCCACACTAGAAAGGCCACTAAGAAACCTGGACTTTGCCTTAAACACACATGTAGCAAACTAAAGGAATTGAACTCTTTTTTGTACTTAAGGCTGAACCACCTTAGTGAGAATCAGTAAATGACTACTATCACAAGGTTAGGGATTTGGAAGTCAATGGATTTTGTTTCAAATCTTTTGATTTGAGAGTGCTTAATAAGTGGCAGCCCAAGACTACTACACATTTGCTATTTTCATACTCTATTTGCATTTTAATGACGTTTTAGTCCAGGGGCATAATTCTGCTTTTGTGACTGAGAGTGTTTGACAATTTTCCCTATGTCCAACCATCACTGTTTGTGTAGAAAGTGTCCAGTCATTTGAAATTTTAATCTGTACAAGTCAACAATCCATACATTTCAGTCTAAAAAGCTGTTCCATGCATGTGCAATTTCCTTTTCTCCGTAGTATTTAAAATTCTATACAATTGGTTAAAAAAAAAAAGAATTAGTAGACATTCCAGCATTTAAGTAGGTAGCATATGAGCAAGAACCAATGGTGCTGAAAGAAGTTCAAGCTTCATTGTAAACATCAGCCCTAAACAAAGCCCTAGGAATTGACTGAATACCACTTGAAATGCTTCAACAAGCTGACGAAGCACTGGAAGTACATACTCATCTATGAGGAAATTTGGAAGACGTTAGCCAACTGACAGGAAGAGATCCATGTTTGTACCCATTCCAAAGAAAGGTAACCCAACAGAATGCTCAAACTATAGAAGAATATCATTGATACTACATGCCAGTAAAATTTTGCTGAAGATTATCTACCAATGGTTGTAGTAGTACATTGACAAGGAGCTGCCAGAGTTACGTAAGGCTGAACCATCCTTGCCAGACGGAGATCAGGATGTTAGGTTAGAGATGCTGATGTTAGAGCTTAGCTCAAAGCAGAGAATACCAGAAATATGATTAGTTGTATTTTATTGACTATGCCAAGGCATTATACAAACACAACATATGGATGTTATGTGCATAAAAAACTATGGATAACCTTGAGAAGAAATGGAATTCCAGAGCACTTCATTGTTTTCATGTGGAACTTGTACATGGATCAAAAGGCAGTTGTGAGAACAGAAAAAGGGAATAGTTCATGGTTTAAAATCAGGAAAGGTGTGTGTCAGGGTGGTAGCCTCTCACCATACTTAGTCAATCTATATGCTGAATAAATCATCAGAGAAGCTGGATTATATAAAGAAGAATGTGGCATCAGGGTTCGAGGCTTATTAACAGCCCACAATAAGAAGATGATACAACTTGCTGAAAGTGAGGTGGACTTGTAGTACCTGTTCATGACGATCGTGAGGTGGAAACTGGAGCTGTCGTTTAGGGATAGATGATTTTCAGTTCATTCAGTGTATGAAATTATTGTCACACAATCTCCTGGTTTGCATTATACCCCACCAAAAGTCTATTATTTCTTCTTTTTGTTCCTCTGCATGTAATATACCTTTTCTCTAGTCGTTTTCAAGATTTTATACTTGTTTTTTGCTTCAAGAAATTTATTTGTGTGGTTTCCTTCCTGTTTCCTGTTTCTGGAGTTTTATTGATCTTCTCGAATATATGAGTTTATAATTCTTATCAGGTTTGGACTTCAGGCCTTTATGTCTTTAAATTGTTTTTTCTGTTCTCTTTATCCCCTACTCTGAGAGAACTGCAGTCACACCTGCACTTTATCCCCTACTCTGAGAGAACTGTAGTCACACCTGTACTTTATCCCCTACTCTGAGAGAACTG
>NW_022103955.1:1371895-1404505 GCF_000313985.2 Echinops telfairi
AACTGTAGTCACACCTGTACTTTATCCCCTACTCTGAGAGAACTGTAGTCACACCTGTACTTTATCCCCTACTCTGAGAGAACTGTAGTCACACCCGTATAAGGTTGCTTGTCGTTCGTTGCCCTGTTACTGATGCTTGGGTCATTGTTTTCAGTCTTTGAATTCTTTGTGTTTTATTTTTTATAACTTCTAATGATGTCTTCAAATTTACTATCCTTAACTTCTGCAAACTCAAATCTTCTATTGACTTCATCAAGTGTTTTTTAAGCCTCAGATTTAGAAATTTTTATCTCTTCAAGTTATATTTTAAGTTCTTCTTGGGTCTTTTACATGTGTCTACAATGCCCTTGTTTGGCATGTTCAATATGTCATCTATATTCTTGATCATATGGAATGAAGTTATAAAATAATTGCTTTGATGCCCTTGCCTAGTAAGTTTATCATTTTGGTCATTTCAGGACCAATTTCTTTCTTTTTTTTTTTTTAACATTTTATTAGGGGCTCATACAACTGTTATCGCAATCCATACACACATCAATTATGTAAAGCACATTTGTATATCATTCTCAAAACATTTTCTCTCCACTTAAACCCCCGACATTAGGTCCTCATTTTTCCCCTCCCTCCCCTCTCCCCCTCCCTCATGAGCCCTTGATAGTTTATAAATTGGTATTTTGTCATATCTTGCCCTGTCCAATGTCTCCCTTCACCCACTTCTTGGCTGTCTGTCCCCAGGGAGGAGGTCACATATAGTTCCTTGCAATCGGCTACCCCTTCCCTACCCATTCTCCCTTTACCCTCCCTGTTTCACCACCCACACCACTGGTCCTGCAGGGCTCATCCGCCCTAGATTCCCTGTATTTTCAGCTCCTATCTGTACCAGTGTACATCCTCTGGTCTAGCCAGACCAGACATTCGAGTCATGGTAGTGGGAGCGGGGAGGAAACATTTAGGAACTAGAGGAAAGTTGTATTTCTCATCATTGTTACATCACACCCTGACTGGCTCGTCTCCTCCCGAGACCCCTCTGCAAGGGGATCTCCAGTGGCCTACTACTAATGGGCTTTGGATCTCCACTCCGCACTCCCCCCATCATTCACTATGGTAAGATTTTTTGTTCTGATGATGCCTTATACCTGATCCCTTCGACACCTCGTGGTTGCATAGGCTGGTGTGCTTCTTCCATGTGGGCTTTGTTGCTTCTGAGCTTGATGGCCACTTGATTACCTTCAACAGGACCAATTTCAATGGATAAATCTTACTTCATTTTTCATTTAAATTTTTTTAGTCTGCTTGGTAATTTTGAATGGGAGAAAGATGAGGCTTTCAGGTGTCAGACGTAATTACAATCTTGGAAATCCTGTCAGAATTGACTCAATGGTAATGAATTTTTGAGTTGGTAACTTGAATTGGATTCCAGATGTTATAAATTTTATTTTGTTGGGTATTGGGTATTTTCATATTATTATAAATATTCTTGAGTTTTGTTCTGCGAATGCACTGTTAATTAGAAATAGTTTGATCCTTTCATTAATTTTTTTAAATTAGTAATACTCATTAGGCAGAACCACAGCTACCCTGTTTCCCCGAAAATATGAGTGTCTTATATTAATTTTTGCCCCCAAAGATGCGCTAGGTCTTATTTTTCCATGAAGAATAAGGTACACTTTTATTGTTTATTGTTTTATTAAAAGAGACCTCAAACTTCCTGTCTGCTCCGGCTGCGCTGCGACCAACAGTGAGCTGTGCGGCGCCGCCCTGTGCTACGGTCCAGAGTCCAGAGTTACGGTAGCTTCGGGTGCCTTATTTTCGGGGAGGCCTTATTTTTAGGGAGATGCCTTATATTTCAGCGAGAGGCAAAACTGTAAGTAGGTCTTATTTTCGGGGGATGTCTTACTTTCAGGGAAACAGTATATCTAGGGTTTATTCTGTCCCATTCTTGGGGTAAACCCCTCTGGGTAGTCTATGCACTGGGGACAAGAAGTATTTTAGCCCTGGCCGGGAGTGTTGTGCTGCTAATGCAATTCAGGCAGTTGAAATCTCCTGCCACTCCCTGAAAGAAAGGTGAGGCAGTCTGCTTTTGTAAAGATTTACAGCCCGTGAGCCCCTGCTAAGCAGTTTTGCTAGTTATTTTGATTGCTTGAGTCGAAATCCCAAGGGAGGTGGTTAGACTCTAACTATTGTTTTCTCTAACCTCTTTGAGTATTCTCTTTGACCTCAGGTGTTTATGCTAATCAGGACTTTGCTAAGGACATTAAGATCTTCACAACTCTTTTTCTCCAAGGCTCTTTGGGACTTTCCTTTGCAGATCATAACAAGAGGAAACCTGGTGGTGTATCGGTGATACATTGGGCTGCTAACCATTAGGTGAGTAGATCAGAATCACTCACACTCCAGCATTCTCCAGTTGCTATCCACGCAACGGCAGAGTCTGGTTCGGGATCCGCCCGTGATCACTCACTCGCTGCCATCAAGGCAATGCTGGTTCAGGGAGTCCTACGGGTTTCTGAGACTGGAACTGTTCACCGGCGTGGAAAGTCCAGTCTTTCTCCCGAGGAGCTGCTGGTGGGTTTGACCCGCCAACCAGTACACCACAAGGAATCCGTACTCACCAATATAATGGGAGAGAAATCAATTGTTCCAGTGTTGACCTCTGTGGGGTAGGTAGCAAGAGGTTCTGGGAAATGTAGTCCTAACACAGCCTCTACACATGCTCCATCCAAATCTCCACCAGTCTCAGTTGGGGAGGTAGTTTTTGAGGTGGGCAAGTGCCTTGCACAAAGTCTGGCACAGAATAAGAAGGTAAATAAAAAGGACTGCTACGCATGTTCTAGCATATACAGATGGGTTTATTCCACACAAAACTTGTTTAAACGTGTTTCTGCAGTCAATGAAGGGGGGTCATGTCCCTCGGGATTCTACTTGTCTCACTCTCCCTAGAGCGCCTTCCATACAAGGCGTAATCACAACAGTGACGTGTGAAGGGATCTGCCGAGTCAGTTACAGTCAACGCAGAGAAGTGAAATCCGAAGGTTTTGGTGACTTTTTTTTCAATTCGAAAGGGTGCTCTTGATAAACCTCACGGAAGTACACAGGCTGACCCACCGGCTACTAGGAAGATGCTGGAAGAAAAGCACACACTTTATTGGTGAGATCAAGGCCGAGAACTTTGAGCAAGGATTGTTTCCCATTGCAGTAAGGTATTTGCTCATTCTTTGAGGGCACCAAGGGTTGTCGTACACAAGAATATCCTTGGGAAGCCTTACGCTATCCACTTTACAGCCCTTACCTTTGCCCCTTCAGAATTATTTTTTTGACCCCCAAATTAAAAAAAACAAACCTGAAACATTGAAAGGAATCCTGATTTGAGGTTTGCAAGGATATCAAAACTACTGTCTTGATGTAGCATAAATTAAAAAGTGCAGAACTCTTCAAGGAAGGTTGAGATGGAAATGTTGCCTTCAGTGTGTTTAGTGGTTCTCAACCTGTGGGTCGTGACCCCTTTCAGGGTCAAACGACCCTTTCATAGGGGTCACCCGATTCATAACAGTAGCAAAATTACAGTATGAAGTAGCAACGAAAATAATTTTATGGTGGGGGGGGGGTCACCACAACATGAGGAACTGTATTAAAGGATCGTGGCATTAGGAAGGTTGAGAACCACTGGTTCTTTAGACCTAGATGAAAGATCTGTTGAAAAACAATAGCTTCATATTTTTATATTTTTCTTTAATAAAGGTTTATATCATTTTATAGTACTCTTTTTTTAACGTACTCTCTCAGGGGTTCAATGAAGGCTACTGTCCTTTGCCCAACAGCAATGATCTAGCATAGGTTAAAACTTGAGCGTCATATGATAGTGCAAGTGTGCCGGTATTGCTTGCTACTTCTTTAGGGTTGGTTTCAGCCCCAGACTGGCATTGAGCATGCTGTCCTTTAATCCTGAGGCTCCTTCAGTAGGATCTGTCCTGTTTAGCTTTGTGTCCTGTTTAAATATTCTCTTGATTTTGTGACCCACTAAAAATTGCTCTCACAAGTGTATTTTGGGTTGAGTGAGGCATACAGAGATCAGTTTTTATCCCAAACGGATTGAGATGATGAAACAGAGAATAGAGGGCATTGCTTACAGTGAGGAATTTTCTGTCTGGATGTCTGACCAGTATCTTAATAGTCTGTACAGCTCACAATGGGCACCAGCATCTGTGTGTGCTCTCCACCAGAAGAGCTGACTACATGGGTCATGATTTCTTACTGACAAAAATTCTTTCTCCAAAGTCCCAATTGTATCTGCTCTGGGCAAATATGCCCTAGATACAATCTCTCTCTCAGTATGGCTGGGGCATGTGCCTCCATCCCGTGTGCTGGGACACTAGGAGTGTAACATGACTATGCCACCTGTCATTATTTATTGAGTTGAGGATTCACACAAGGTACCATCATATAGTAAATTATTTTCAAGGCTTAAGAAAAATGATTGTCACTCACTGGGATTCACAAAATTTTCTTTTAATGAATAAATAATTTGATGAAATCAAAAATATTTACAGTATAAACAAATGGAAAAGCTTTAGATCTTGGAATCTGATCTTCGAGTTTTGCAATTTTGAACTGAATTTCTTCCAAGCCTTTCCCTTGGAAACAATAGAAATCTGATAGAAAGAACAACTCATACAATGCATCTTTATTCAGTATGTGTTTATCTGTTAGTCCTAGAAAGGTACATAAGCTTATATTATGCAATATGTTAAAATACAAATATTAACTAAAATAATATATTATCATAATTCCAGGTAGCATTCTCCACAGAACAAAAATGTACACTCAGCTGTAACAATAACAAAGGGTCACGGGCCACAAAATAATACCCCAAAGGTACAAATTCCTTCATAAGAATATAGTTGTGCTCTACGATTGACCAGCTGTGCTGACCACTGCAGTGCTGGGTGAGGTCCTGCAGGTGGCAGTGTTACCATGGGAACTGGGCAGTGCAGGCAGTTTTATAGACACTTTCTTGGGCTCTTAAAAGAGCCAGGTATGTAAAGCAAAATAAGCATATTGAGGAGTCTTTGTTTTATGCAGACAACCAGCAAGGAGAGTCTTGGTTTTGCAGCAGAGGGTTTGCTTGTAGAACTGTTGACGCAGTCAGCCAGAATTCAAGTCTTCCAGAGCCACCTCATAGCAGAACTTGTACTGATCCTGGAAAATAAAATGGAGCATTTTATCAGCTCTATAATATCTAAATGCTACGTCTACTAAATAAATAATGGAATAAATCATACTGATAACAATTTTGAATCAGAAATGCAAATGTCACAACTACAAACACGTTTACTTCTGCAGTTGCTCCCCAGGCAGATTCATTAGTTTCCTGGAATGTTCTGGACAACTCTCGATGCACATAAATATGCTTTGTGCAGGATAGGTAAGGGAGCGTCCTTTATACGTACACGCAGCTTCACTGTGGCTCTAGCTTTCCTTTTAGTTTCCAGTCAGCAGGATCTCTGCAATTTCATTCTAATTTTAAAAGCACTTGTTAAATACCAAGTAACTTGATCTAGTCCCTGACTTTTAGATCCCTATAACCTACAGTCCAGTAACCAATAAGAACACACAGGAATAGTTGAGGAGGTGTCCCCGGAGTGACCCTTAACATATTTTTGGTCTAGTGGAGGTCTAGTATAAGATCAAGCAGATCTTACAGCCGGTCTGGAAAGAATCCGCAGCTAAGAGGCAGACAACACCTGGTGACGCTGTGGGTTGGCCTGCTCAGGGCAAGGGCAGCAGTTGGAAACCAGCAGGTGGTCTGTGGGAAGAGAGGAGGTGTTCTGCTTTCCTGAAGACTCACATTCTCCGAAACCTCTGGGGGAAGGACTCTCCCCTCTTCTGAGTCGGAACAAACTTGATGGCAATGAGCTTGGTGTTTGGGTCTTGAGTTTCATTATCCATTACAATGGCTACTACCCAAGAAATGGGCCTTTCATTTCTGGTTGACCAAATTAATTGTAAATAAATTTCTACTACTGTACTTGTTTTGTCTGAGTCTTCTAATTAGACTTTAGTCATTGAAGTTTCCTTTTAACCCAACATTTACTCTCCAAGTGTCCTGTTTGTCTAGGCTATTTATTTGGAGACAAATAAGTAATTTATTCTTCTCTGTGCACAGAGTATATACGTCTCTAGCATAGAACCTAAACACAGATGAGAGTAAATGTGATCTCATAAAGAGATAAGTGACAAGACATTAGTTCAGCATTGGTTCAACTCAATAAGCACTTGGGGAGATGGAAGGACTTCCAGGTGTGTACAGTGTGAGTCCCCCAAGTTTATAACCTGCAGAGGTGATGGTGGAAAGTACACAAGGCGGTTATTCAATCACTGCGCGTGCCGCAGATTAAGAGTCAGTGACAGTAATGGCTTCTGGCCAAAATAAAGAAGACAGATAATAACGAGTTTTGGTGAGATTATGACAAAACAGGAAACCTAATACGATGTTAGTGCTTCTAAAACCAGCCTGAAAGTTCCTTAAATGACTGAACATTGATTTAGCATATGATTCAGTTTTACTGCTATCTATATACTCAAGAAAATATTACTATAAAAACTTGGAAATATTCATAGTGCATTATTAATGGTAGCCCAAAAGTAAAACCCCGTGTCAATCAATAGATAAATTGGTAAACAAAAAGAAGTTTTATTATTATTTAGTCATAAACAGCAGTATATTCTTGTCATAAGAAGGAATGTAGTTGTAATACTTGCTACGACCTGAGTGGATCTTAAAAACCGTATGGTGCTACATGGTGGAAGTCAGGTCCCAAAGCCATTGTCCATGAAATAGCCAGAATAGCAAATCCCTTGAGCCAGAAATGGGGGTCTTCAACAAGTTCGTGGAAATATTCTATAACGTTTCAATTACGTTTTTCCAGGAACTGTTTGAAGCCTCCCTGTATGGTTGTGAGGGGCTGGGGATAGAGGACCGAGAAGTGACTTCTTTCTGCAGTAAAGAAAGTGTTCTAAACTCTTATTTGTACTGATGGTTGTACAACTTTGTGAAGATACTAAAAATCACTGAGCTGTAGGTTTTAAAATGGTGACCTTCCTGGGATTTGAATTATATCCCAATAAAGCTTTAAAACTCAATAGCATCTGAGAGAACAGCGTGCCTACGAACAAGCTTAACCAGGAAGGTAAAAGACTTGTACATTGAAAACGATAAAACATGACTAAAAGAGATCATAAAAGATACAAATGACTAGGCAGTCTGTGTTTTTAGGTCAAAAGACTTCATATAGCTGAAATGTAAATATTATCCAAAGCAGTCTATAAACTCAACACAACCACCATCAAAATTCTAATAGTCTTTTGATAGAAATGGAAAAGTCAACCTTTAAATTGACCTGGAAGAGGAAGAAGCCCTGGGAGCTAAAGCAATCTGGAAGAAGAATAAAGTAGAAGGACTCATATTTCCTTCTTTCAAGACATATTATAAAATTTAAAAATTAAACAGCTGGGTGCTGGTAGAACACTAAGCCCATAGACTGATGGAATATAACTGAGACTACAGAAATAAATCCATACTTTATGGTGAACTGATTTTCCACAAGGATGTGAAGTCCATTAAATGGTAGAAGGAAGCGTTTCCTTAAAAAATGAGGCTTGGAAAATAAGATTTTCATATGTAAGAGAATGAATCAGGATCCATGCCTTACATTATACCCCAAAACATATTAAAAATGGATCAAGAACCTACATGTGAGAACTCAAACCATAAAACTCTTTCAATATTGGGCATGGCTGAGGAGACTAGTTCTTAACAATAGATTAGATATAACAATAAAAACATGAGCAGTAAATACAAAGCAGATAATGGGGTCTCATCGTAATTAAATACTTTTGTTCATCAAAAGAATTCATCAGAAGGTAAAAAGACAGTTTACAGATTGGGAGATAAATTTTGGGAACCCTATACCTGGTATACCTGGTATAATATATAAGTATGTTATATGTATATTGAAATTTACAAAATTTTAAATAGATAAAATCTCTCATAACTGAATAACAAAAGACATATAATCTAATTAAAAATGGACAAATGGAATAAATATTTAACCAAAGACAACAATCAAATGCCAATAGTCATATGAAAGTATGCTCAATGAAATTCTCACTCACTGTCATGGAGTAGATTCCAACTCACAGTGACTCGATAGGACAGCGTAGAACTGCCCCTATGGGTTTCTCAGAGTGTACATCTTCCTCTCTCTCCCACACTGTGGCTGCTCATTGTGAATTGCTGATCTGTGGTCAGCAGCCCAATACTAACCTACCAACTACACCTCCAGGGCTCCTGAGGACAATACAGATCAAAACCACCAGGACACCGCTTTTCCCTTATTAGAATGACAATGGCTAAGAAACGGAAAACAAGAGATGTTGATGAAGTTGTGGAGAAACTAGAAACTTCACTTTTTGTGGGTGGGAATGTAAAATGGGGACAGCCATTCTCAAAAACAGCTTGGTGTTTCCTCAGAAAGGTGATCACAGAACTACTGTGTGCGGCAGCTGTCCCAGGCCTAGGTCTACACCCAAAGGAAGGAGAGGAGGGATGTAGAATGAGCCTGCAAATCACTGTTCACGGCAGCACTTGCCACAACAGCTACCTGTAGAAACCACCAAAATACCCGCTAATAGATTAACGGAGAAGCTAATTGTGGTGTGTATATGTAGTGTATACATATATATATAGTGCACATATACAATAGAGTATTACTCATCCATCAAGACAAAGTCCTGACTTATACCACAGATGGATCAACCTTTACGCTATCAAAACATCATGCCACAAAAGGATAGACATTGCATGATTTCACTTCATGAAGTAAGTACATATATGGAAATGGAAGGTTATTCATGGTTACCAGGGGAGGGAGTGACAGAGACAGGGGTAGTTTTTGCTTAAGGACCTTCCATTTATCTTAATGGTGTGGAATGATTTGGAAAAGGATAGCAAGAATGGTTGTACAACTTGAAGAAGGTAAGCAATGTTGCAATAATACATATAGAAATTGTTGAATTGTATGTTTTGTTGTATATATACATTTTCACCACAACAACAAAGGTGGACAAAAATCAAATGAGGAAAACCACTAGCAGATGCTTGCGCCAGGCTATGAAGCCTGTCTCTTCAGTCAGTGAAGGAGCGGTGGGGCTGGAACCCGGAAAACTTTCCTTTTAAACGGGACCACGGCTGCTATTGATCGCATTATGGTTCTAAGCCCCAGTATGTATGATGTATGTATGTATGTATATATGTATGTATGTATGTATTATTTATCTAATTACTCCAGTATTATTAGGAGACCATAGTCTTATGAGATTGGCAGTTAGTTCCTCCAATTATAAAACAAAAGTTGTTTTTTTTAATCATATCTAAGGTCCCCTTCCAGCTTGTAAATCTGTGATTCTATGGTCTAAAGACTTGATATTCCTTTAAAGACTTGGTATTCCTTTAAAATCAAGACTGACAACATATGCAACAAGGCAAACACAAGTCACTCAACTGTCTAATCTTGCAAATAACGGGTGATCTACTAGTCATTTCTTCCAGTCAGATCACTCCCTCTGCACCCATCAGTGCGTGCCAGCAAATGCAGTCGTGTCCACCCCCTGACACCTTACACTCTTGAACTCGAAAGCCATCACATGTCCTACATAAGGCTGTAGGCTGATTTATCTTCCAGTCGTTTTCATTTCAGGATGGCAGAGTGGTACAAACTGTTAATCCTCTTAGCTGCTAATGGAAAGTGGGCAGTTGGGTCCACTCTGAGGTACCTGGGCAGAGAGGCATGGCAGTCTACCTCAGACAAATAGAAGGAGCCTCCTTCTATTCTGAAACACTCATGTTGCCACGAACTGAAAATGAATTGATGACAGCTGGTTACTAAGATTTATTGTTTCAGGATTCAGCATCTTTATTTTCATAATATTTAAAAATAAATTAAATATTTGAATTTCAAATACTAAAAAGTCATGCTAGCATGTTGGATGTGGGTTGCTCCAATCATTTTTCTGATTTTTGTGAAGTTCCAGGAGTTAGGTTTTTTTTCTCCATGAAAACTTGAGATACAATTCCATGATGTATGAGAATGATTTTGTGCACATCTAACTGTGGAATTCATTTCAGCATCTATGAAGAAGCATCCATTTAACACATGGACACGCACCAGGCGAAGAAAGTGGTTGCTGCAAATGCGGAGGGCTGTCTGCAAGGCCCAGCAGGCCCTGATCTTGGTGTGACTATAATTTGCAACGTGAGTTCTCCCTAGCCATCCTGTCTCTCCTAAGAAAGCTGCCCACCTCCACCAATCCTGTGACGATGGTTTCTGAATCCGGAAAAATAAGGGGAATGAGAAGGAAGGCCCTCAGTGGTGGCGTCCCCTCCCTGAAGCATCTGGGTAAATGTCTGAAATTTCCCTACATTGAAAACTGATTACACTTGATCACCAGGTGCAGGCCTGTCTTCTGCACAATCTCCTTTTGCAATTCACTTGCCTTTGAAGAGTATAATTAAGCCATATGAGCAGTCCCCGTGCTTTAGGGGGAAAAAGACCACTCGTGTCTGGGATGGATTTGAGTCTGTCCCGGCAGGAAAAGTCTAGTCTGTCTGCCAGAAACCAGGCCCTCTGTGAACACTGAGGGTGTGTAGCAAGCTGATAGCAAGCTGACCCCATAGGCCGCTGCAGAAGCGCAGTGGGCCGGCAGGATGGGAATTGACAGTCACTTCATACCCTCCCTTAGGGGACAGGAAGTCTGTCAGCAGTGAGGGTGCTGAGTGTGGGTCAAGGGGCCTGTGCTTCCAGGGTTACAAAGCTCCAAGGGCCTCGCATTTTGATAGTTTTGCATAAGAAAAGTTTCTATGATCTGCAGCAATACTTTTGGCTTTCCCTTGTATTCTTTGACTTCTTTGGCTAAATCCTTAAAAATTTCCTTATTGGAATTTTTATGGATATAAATTGCTAATTGTTCCTCTTATCCATCTTCTCCACGACAAGCCCTGAGAGATAAACCTTGGCCTTTTCAGCTGGCAAGATAACTTGGGTGCACTTTTGTGGGATGATAGAAACTTGTCCTGATCTATAGCAGCGGGATGTAAGAGCAGTGATTTGTGAAGGTGCAGTCATGAGGCAAGCCTAACAGAGAAGCTCCCAAGGAAGCCTTGATCATTATTGTTTTAAAAATGTTATTAGTTTTTATATAAGAGCTTTATTGATATATAACTCACATACCACCAAATTCACCCTTTTAAAGCCTGCAATTCAGAATCGTACGAGATCTAAATAGATTATATTCAGCACTGCAAGAAGAACCCCATTCCCTGTAGAAGTCACTCCCCATTCTCTTTGCCAGCCACTAGCAACTGATAATCCATTTTCTGTCTCTGTTTATTTGTCTACACTTGACATGGTCGGGTATTTATTGTAAACAGAATCATGCCATGTGTGGTTTTTATGACTGTACTGTACTTAGTACTGTTATTCCCACTCCGTTGATGAGAAAATTGAAGTTCAGAAAAGACTTATGCTTTGTCTTCTAAACAAGTGATAAGGTCTCTGAGAGAGACCGTGTGGCTGCTGGTTCTCTGCATTTACTGCCATGCCCGCGAGGAAACGGAGAACAAAAACGGAGCACAACCCTGGGGCGAGAGTGGAATGGAATGGAAGTAAGATGATCGGTTCAACTGGTTAATCCGAGCAGCAGGTTACCAGGTAAAACTTCATTTTCTTAGCAGCTGAGACCACAGTGTCATTTTCTGAGGAGAAGCTACCTTTGTATGGGAAAATATCATGCCTTTGGTAGAAGGTGAGACTTTCAAGGGTATGAAAAAGTACTTCTCTTGGGTTCTAGTTGATACATGGATGAGTTTATTCCAAACAAAACATGTCCTGATGGCTGTAGATGTGTTCTTTGAGTAATACACTTGTTTTAGTTTCATTAGGTACCTTAAAAAACAACCAAAATGGTCCAATTGAAATAAGGATTTCTGAGGAGGTTTGCTGGACCAGTTAAATTCAATATAGAGAGGTCCCTCTGTAAGATTACGGTGACTTTCTACTTATATATTTAGATCGCAAACGGGTGCTCTTGAGGATTTTTTGGAAGGATATAGGATGGTCATGGTTAGGGAGAAGTTTTAAGAAAACTGAAAACGGCATTGGTGAGAAATAGGTCAGGAAAATTTCACCAAGGATTTCCCCCCCACCATGACAATGCTCCTGCTCATTCTTGAGCGTAGAGAATTCTACTATGAGGATTCCCTTAGGAAGCCTTACCCCAAACATCCTACAGACTTTTTTTTGATCCTGAACATTTCCTTTTGTTCCCTAAATTCAGAGAACATTAAAAAGAAGCAATTTGAATCCTCTGAGGATGCCCAAAGTGCACTTGGACGTAGCTTTGCTGGGAGATAGAGAATTATGCGAGAAAGGGTCAGAGAGACGGAAACACAGCCTTCGGAAGTGTCCAGAGAATATACTGAGAAATAAGAGCACCACATTTTGATATTTTTGTTTAATGCAAATCTATATTACATTATATCAATACTTCTTTATTTTTCTTCACACTTACACGGTTCCTAAAAGGCAAAGGAAGAGAGGCCAGTCAGCAGAAAGAAGATGGGCAGGGAGGAGGTGGGCTCTTGGTGGTGGGGAACCAAAGGGTACTGAGAATAAAGATTCCTGACGTCCCACTTCAGTCAGCCCAAATTTGAAGTCAAACTATGACATTTACGAATGTTGTGAACAGTGCTGTTATTGTTGATTGGTACCAGCTCTAGAGCCAGGCACAGTAGAATCAGTAGGGGAAGACGACCCTGAAGTTTAAGTTCCCAGGTCGCTTACAGAAATCTTGAGAAGGGCTTTGGACTTCCATTCTGGGAACTGGGCCGGTCTTACTTGGATTTCAAGAGTCAGGAGGTGCCAGCAGACATGTAGCTCAAAAGCAAATGGGTGATTAAAGGGTACAATTGCCTTAGGAGATAGCTCTGCAAATTCGCATGGGACATGTGGAGGAAGCCACTCTTTTAGCCCATTCCAGGACAGGCACCATGTCAGGGGTGCACCCAGGCCACAAAATACTTCTCAAGGAAATATATGCCCCTCAAAGTTTGTTTCTCTATTAAAACAAAGCTCTGGAAACGTCAACCATTTCATGTAGCAGAGAATGGTGGGGAGGATAGGAGTGGAAACAGCCTGTTTTCCCAACACAAGGAAAGGCTCCCACGGGCGCTCCGGGTGACTCTAACGCAGAACGCACACATGGACGGTGCCATCCTATCTCCTCTTGGGGTGCACATTTGTGAGGGGTCTGCATGTTGGTGAAAGAATGAAGAACTCAGAAGCGAGGTTGGCAAAGCGAGTTGGGCGAAAGCCAGGTGCACCCACCTGATTCAATGCGCCTCCTCCCCCTGCAAATTAGTCTTGTGTTGCCTTGGATTTGGCTCCCCTAACAATGAACTCGAATTTCTCCAGAGATTTCCAAACTAACATTTCGGAGTGATAAATCTTCAGACCCCCCTTGAGAATGAGATGCTTTAATCGGAATTCACGAATTTTCCAACTCGTGAGCAATTCAGAATACCAGAGTTGCAAAGACAAATGGAGAAAGACATACCGTCCACTCACTCCTTGTTTTGTCTTAGGGTTGGCTGGGGCAGCAGCACTTGCCAAGCCTGGTAGGCACCTGCCGTGGCATCCTTCTATGAAGATGCTCCTACAGGACACGGCAGTCTGAGTTCTGTACATCGGGAAGAACTCCGCAGGTCTCCAATGGCCTTTTATACCCAGTAAAACCAGACCAATTTTTATCACCCTGACCTAAGTTAATTAATTCCCTCCTTCAACATACACATGTATGATTATCAAACTCAATGTGATTTGTTGTTACAGATAAAAACAAATACACAGGGACAAGCTCCCTGATTTAACTGTGAATGTTCCAATCTACGGAGAGCACTTCAACCCTTTTCTCCAGCTACCAGATAATAGCTATTGCCCTGCTAACACTTACCGCGGCAAGTTTATCAGCCAATTTTTCTCAGAAAATTGTAAACCTTTCCTACCTTCCTCAGTAAGTCACTTTATCCTGAAACTCGTACTGACCTTCGGAGGTTTGGGCAGCCAGGGATCCTCCTATCTCCTTTTCAATGAATTATACACCACTGCGGAGAGACCCAGGTTATTACAGGATCCCGGATGGGGGCAAGAGGTTGCCTTTGGTTCAGCTTTGGGATCTGCCCACGGAAACCCATGGATGACAAAAACTGCAGCCAGAGTCCAGAGGTGAGGCCCGGAGGCCCCTTCTAACCGCCTGCTTCATGCAGGTGGCAGTGAGCGAGAAAGGAAAACGATTCTTTTGAAAGAGCAGCTTTTCCCTAGTACCAACCACAGTTTGGAAGTTCCTCCTCTGTCTTTTACTTGGTGGAGTTAAGCACCCAGTGAGTCCCTGGAAGACTATAGGAAGATGCATTTGTTTGCATCTTCTGCCAGCAGACAGATCGTTCAGCCGTGGCATGCCACCGAGGGAGGGTTTCCCTGGACGCCAAAAGAAGCTGGCTGCAGTGACCTGCCCACTCAGGATACCGAACCATCGTCCAGTGTCTCCACACTCAGATGTTGACTATGAGAGAGGCATGGATGGCAGTGCCTGGTGCTTGGCAGGCACCACACCAATGTGAGCGGATAGTCTCCTTTCGCCTCCTTCGGTCCTCTGACTAGATTGTCTCTGAAACAACCACACGATCAGCAATGACATTTCTCATGTGCATAGTTTCCAACCACTTTCACGTATTATCCCCTCAATCGACTCACATGATCCCGATTTTACAAAACCAAGGCCCCATGCTCTTGGAAGCAGCAGTCAAGAAATCAAATACTATATGAAGTAAATCTGTTGGGCAAGCAAGTCCTCTTTAAGATGTGAAGAGTAACAGTGTCACTTTGGAGGCTACAGCATGCTTGACCCACATCCTGGCATTTGCAATGCCTCACACGCATGTGAACGTGGGACAATGAATAAGGAAGACCACAGGATAGACACATTTGAATCAGGGTGTGGTTGAAGAATATTGAGAATACTGTGAACTGCCAGAGAACGAATATTGTACTTTTTCGAAGAAATACAACCCGAATACACCTTAGAAGCGCGGATGGGGGGACTCCCTCTCGTGTACTTTGGACCTGTTGGTAGAACAGACCTTGGCAGACACGTCCACCATGCTTGCTAGACTACAGAGAAGAATGCTCTCAAGATGGACCGACACACTGGCTGTAACGAAGGGCCTAAGCATGGTGATTGTGGAGATGGCGCAGGACTGGGCAGTGGTTTGTTTTGTTGTACATTGGGTCACTGTGTTGAGGGGGACTAGACCACATTTAACAACAACAACAACAACAACAACCGCCAAAGCAAGTTAAGTGACTTGTAGGACAATCAAATTGCACAAATCAAGTTTCCAAGGTCATTTAACTTGCACTAACAGCAGAACCTAAGCGAGAATTTGGGTTTTGGTAGACTTATACTCCTGACAGGAGTTAGCAGGCAGGAGCTGGGGAGCACGCTCCTTCTGGCCACAAAAGCCGATGCTGTAATTGCTAATGATCTCAAGAGCGTGTACATGCCCATGCAGACCCTCCTCTGCCACGTTCCCTGACCAAGATCATGCTTTGTGGAAATAGACAAGCTCATCATGCAGAAGCACATATCCGGGGGAAAGCAGATGCCCACAGAGTCTACCTTGTGTAGACAAGGCTTGGATATGTCCTAGGAGATGGACATCATTGGGATCAGGATCATTGTCTAGTCTGTGGTATGGTTTCAAATGGCATTGACATTTTGGATGGGGACCGTCGTGCATGACCCACAACTACTTTTTCAACCTTAGCATAAATCTCAATTTTCTGTTTAGTCACTTTAATTAAAAAGCTTCCTTTAAACATTTTCATTGCAAGACTACCACGTTGTGGAGTCAAGAGTGCAGAGCTCCACAGCCCGGGCCATCCCTTCCTGAGAGCCTCCACCCGAGGTCATCCCCCAGCCGCGCGCGGGACCAGTCCTGCAGTGCTCTGCGGCTCCACTCTCCTAGCAGAGAAGTACAAAACCAATCCCAAAGCTGCCTCCTCTGAGCTGTCCCGCTATTCTCGGGTCACAGCGGTTGGCATTTCCACAGCTCCAGATAAAGAGATTTCACGAAACCCTCTAAGAAAATAATTGCACATCGTCCTTTGTTTCGCAACTCCTTTAATCCCTTTCTCAGATATGGCCACCGTAATTAAATGCAATATTCTGGATGTCAAACTACAATGCACAGCTTTGATAAATATTAGGTGATTAAGCTATTTATAAAATATATAATTTGGGATCTGGCACTACATTTGCTGTGATTATTTCTTTTCCAGGAAGACTAAGTGCTTAGCCACGTGGAAGGCACTGCCAGGAGAGAAAATTAATAAGGATGTGCACTTTTGAGCTTCAACTATTTCCATGTTTCAAACAAGTTGAGACAAAGTCTCCTTGTGAAAAAGCCGACAGAGGGAGCAGAAGAAAGGGAGAGAAATAAAGTGATTACATGATGCTTTCTCTCTCTTCCTTTGGGTTTTGTTACCCTGCAAACCTGATCACTGGCAGCCACCTCTGGCTCCCAGGGAAACGCTCTAGTTGGCAGCAGGGCAGGTACCTACCAGAAGATCCACCATGTTGGGCTTATTGTTCCTCAGTGTCTTCACTGCATGGAAGACGTCGACCGCCCTCTGGTGCCGCAGCATCTCACAGACAATGCTGATTGCACAGAACGTCCCGCTGCGGCCCCCTCCGTTTCTGTCATGAAAGAAACGAAATCGTTTGAGGACTTTCATTCTCACATCGCATCTCCCTCAAAAGCTCAAGATGAGCCCCTAATGACGCAGGCCTCAGAGGCAAGAGACGCTCACCTGGTGTTCTCCTAATTCAAACACAGCAAGTAAATGTGCCACAGCATTTGGCACACAGTTCGCCTGTACCCACATGAGAACGGGCATGTCCTCCTGCGCCATTTCTGCAGACAGCAGAAAAGGACCTTGAGACAGCACCTTGTGTATTTCTGTTGGAAGGTGCCACTGCAGTGCATTTTCAGGGAATACATACCTCACCTAGCATCTGCCTCCTTAAAATATTTGCCGATTTATTAAAAAGTATTATTTATTGATGTAAGTATGGAATATAGCTACTATTTTTATTTTATGAGTTAATTTCCAATAGTACATTTGTTTCGCAAACCATGCTAGCTGGGGCCAGAAGGAGTGCCATCAGTTCGAATCCTGTCCTCTGCTGGCAAGCCCATATGCATCTCCCCTTACTCTTTGTAACCATACTTGTCCCAGGTTCTTCCTGTATGTCTCCGCACCAGCTCTGGCATGAACCACTTCCCAGAGGAGCTATGGGCTCTTTCTGTTATATTTTACGACATTTAAAAATAACCCTAATATCACGATCAGGCCTAAAATAAACAAGCAAACAATCTTTTAATATAATCAAGATTCTAGTCAGTGTTCAAGATTCCCAGACGGCTTCAGACATTTTCTTACACTTGTTGTCTTCAGGTCTACACGCTGTAATTGGTTAGTGAAGTCTTACAAGATATTTTAATCTGTAGATGTTTCTCCACACTCTCCTTTTTCTTGGCAATTTGTTGAGAAAATTGGGTCATTTGTCCTGCAGAGATACTATATCCTGAGTGTTTCTTAGTCATCGCAGTGCTGTGGTATCATTTATTCTGTCCCCTCTGTGTTTCTAGAGTGGCAGTTAGCGTCAGGACTTGATAAGGATTTGAGATTGACTGGCTGACAAGGGTACTTCCATGAGGAGGCAGGCACCAGACACCTGCTTGTTCCTCCTATGTGAAGAAAGACCGTGACATTTAACTCTCAGCTTGCTGGGTCCATTATAGAGTGCCAAATCAGCTTTCCAAGCAATGTGTAATAAGCCTACAGCCAGTAAGCGCATATTTCGATGAGTTTTTATACATATGCACATCATGTGACCACAATCCAGATCGAGCGACAGACCATGAGTAGTTCCCAGACACGTCCCTAACCTTCCTTATGAGTGAGTGAACGCTATCAGTATCGTCAATACTATAAAGGTAATCAAGCTCTGTTCTTACTGCTAGTATCATACATTCCTTTCACCTATTTTAAAACTTGGTATAAATGAAGTGATATAGCCTAAACTTCACTGAGTTGGGCTTCTTTTACTCAGTGATATCCTTATGAGAACCATTTATGTTATGTCAGTTGTTTATACTTTTATATTGCTAAGTAGAATTTCACTATTGTATCATTTATTTATGCAATGGCTGATGACGATTTGAGTAGTTTCCAACTTTTATGAATCATAAGTGGCTATAAGCATGATTTGTACTCCATATTCCTAGCAGACACATACAGAGAAGTGGAGAGCTCAGTCAAAGTGTGTATTTAATTTAGTAGGTGGCGTAATGGCTGCAATCCACAAGGTCAGCAGTTTGAAACCACCTGCTGCTCTTCAGGAGAAAGACAAAGCTTGCTATTCCCATACACGGTTAGTTTTAGAGACGCACAGGAGCATCCGACCCTGCCCTATAAGGTCGCCATGAGTAGGCAGTGACTTGATGGCAGTGAGTTTGGTTTTGACAATTTTTTTGTTTCGGAGATGCTCTAAAAGAGTTTTAAAGTCCTTAGAGCTTTTTGTCCAGCGTGTGGGAGTTCCAGCTACTGCACATCTTCACTAACACTTGGTACCATCACTGACTCGTTTGTTTTTGAATCTTCAGATGTTCTGCTGATGCCATGGTAGCTAATCCTGGACATAATGCATGTTATCCTGAAAACGAATGATGCTGACGACCTTTCTTACTGTACTTCCTTTAAAATGCAGTGCCGGTGCACTCCTTCGCTCCCTCGAAAGAACCGGGCTGTCTTCCTTTTTCCTATTGACTTTCACGGATATTCTAGCTCTGCTTCCTCTGTCAACGCCATGCAGCATGAAAACTTTCTCCTACTCTGTTTTTTGACAAATAGAAGTGTTTAATTGTGATAGAAGCCAGTTTACCAAGAGTTTCCTTGATGGTTAGAGTTTTGTGGTTCATTTAATAAATCTTTGATCAGCCCATGGTCACATGGCACATTGCTTTTCTTGATCTGTTTTTCATCTGCTGGAAGAAGCTATCCTTGATTATTACCTACATCCATAAATTTTATCAAGTGTTGTAAAATGATATCTTAATTGTATCATTTCTTCTGTGTTTTTAGATGGAAGTCATATATAAGGAAAATAATTCCCCATTAACTCTTTGTTTACCTAGAGCACACATAACTCAAGCAAACCACCAACCCTCATTTCTATGGAGTTAGTTCTGACTCACAGTGACCCCACAAGACGGAAGAGAACTGCTTCTTTGGGTGTCCAAGACCTCTAACCCTACCAGAGTAGAAAGCCTCATGAGGAGCCACTCAATTCAATGCATCAGTTATTTGTGTCTCCGGGCAGAGAAACTCTCAGCCCACAGCCATTAGGTGGCGCTACACCATGCTGAATGTGATGTTCTTAACACCGAGGAAGTTACTGTACTGTACTGATTCAAAGCACTGTTGGCTACCAGACGTACCAATTTCAACTAACTTTGTTTCTCATCTCTGAGGAAAAACCAAACCAAATCTAGCCAAATCAAACTCTCAGCTTCAAGAGTTATAAACTTAAAAATAAATATTCTGCCTAGGCCTGAGTCACAAACCCACATTTAATGCCCCAAGAAAGCAAGTGGTGGTGGTGGTCCGAGACCCACAAGGACAGTAAAGTGGGAGAGAAGGGGTCCCCCCCCCAAAAAGTTAAGGTTTTCTCAGTAGAAGAAAGGGTTGCTGGACATGCAAGAGTGCTGAAAGAGCAGATGTCCCCAGCCAGAATAGCTGAGAAACAGCTACTTGTCTTCTGTAGTACATGGTCAGCCACACAATCCTTTCAGTTCTAGGGTGACAGTGGTCTCCCGGACAAGTGCAGTCAGTGGGTCTGCAAGGTGCAGTAACTGAAAGGGCCTGGGCAGGATGTTGCTTTGTGTCTCACTCTCATTGTATTTGCCCTCGTGTCTCAAACTCCTCTAGATTTTAGACCTCAGATTAAAGCACTGGTCCTGGCTAAAATGCTGCGAAACTTGGGAAGGGAGACACATTACAATCCTACTGTAGATGCTGGGATTCCAGGCATAGATGGACTTAAATTTTTTTCTCTTTTTACATTTATTGGCACACAATCCACATTTCATACAATTCAATAGTTCAATCATATCAAGAATAATTGTACAATCATGACCACAATCATTTTTAGAACATTTTTCCCTCCATCGTGAAATCTCCTTTAAAATGAGGTCTGCAATCACAATCAGTTCTAGTGCTCCCTCCCCCATCCTGCCTTCATTGTTTACTCCTGAAATCACCTCCCCCTCCCTATCTCCCACCCCCTCCCCCTACAGCCCCTGTAAACCCTTGCATCAGTTATTTTCTCTATGCAGCCACTCCTTCTGTGCTTCACAAACAGGGAAAAGCAATAGAAACCATAAAAAACAAGACTGAAATAAAGTTGTAAGGATAAAGTAATAATAATATTAAGACAAAAATAAAAATAATGAGTAAGAAAGAAAAGACCATCTTCAATCTTTAAAAAGCCAAGGAAGTAATTTCTGTCATGGAACACTTAAGAGATGCTTGTACCTAGAACAAATTCAGGTTGGGTCAACAGGGAGGTCAGCTGACCAAGTACCAAGTTTGATCCCTCACGATCAAGATTACAGTGATCTCTGTCTGACAGTAAGGCTGTTCAAGACCCTTGCCTGTGGCTAGTGGGGGTCTGCTAGGGGCTTAATCTGTTGTTCTGCAGATGGTTTTTGTGCTCCCATCGTCCTCCAGAGCGTTCTGCCAATTGACTTCATAATTTTAGCTCTGATACTTTTCCCTTCATCACATTTGAATTTTGTTTTGGTTATCATTGGATCACAAGCTGGTGTGCTTCTTCCATGTGGATTTTGTTGACTCCTCGCAGAGATGTATGCTTCTTTGAATACAAGCCATTAAGACCCCAGACGCTATTCCAATTGACAGCTGGCCACTATCTGCTTTCGTCATCACACTTTGCTGCAGCTCCCTTATCTTCAGTGATCATTTCATGAAGGTGGGTATCCAGCCGGGCTGTGTGAGCAGAACAAACTGTTCTTGGATTGGGGATAATGTTAAATAGGAGCCCCAAACCAATCTGCATGTCCATGGGATATGCACGACTCAAGTTTACTTTGGCAACCGTAATACGACAAAGTCCAAACCCCATAAGATCAACTACACACAAAACAGCAGCAAACCAACCAGCAAGCAAACAAACAGACACAATAACCCCATAGAAACAAAAAGGTACAACACTAGTCAGTCATCGCCTGGGGCATAAGGCGATTGTCCTGATAACATGTCAGTTTTCCCAATGACACAGCCCTTCAGACACTGTCTGTATGAGGAGTCTAGGGAGTATATTTCCACCTTGCGCCACAAGCGAGGAGTTGTTGCCCTCCAGAGTTCCATCTCCCATTCGATTGTGCTGTTTACTCAAACTATGGGAATTGGTGCAGAGGACTTTGCTGGATCAATTCTTCCAAGTGCAGATCCCTGCCCGGCAGGTGGAAACCTGTCATGTCACAGTGAGGTCAGCATTAAGGTACTAAGTATATGGTGATTCTGGGTCCCTTTCCCACCAAGCCGGGGGTTCCCCCCAAAGGCCCAATGACCGCTACCTTCTACTGTCCTGGGTCAGCACTCTCTGCTTCCTTTCTCATCCAAGGACCTCAGTCCTCAGTCCAAGGGTGCAGGCAACTCCGGGGCAGGGCTTAGTTCATTCAGTCGGGCCGCTTTGTTAAGTCTTTCTGGTGTAGCCCCTGTTTTATGCCATGCTGCCTGCAAGGTCAGGTTTGACAATCATCATCGTGCTTAGTCCATGGTGTGGTTCATCGAATGTTGGATAGAAATGTATTCGTAGTTTCTTCCAAGGGACATAAAATCTGGCCTATTGTCCCCCCTAGGTTCCCTACAATCATTGTTTAGCATCCCTTCTCGATGTGAGGTTACTTCTCCCCAATCACCCACCATACTCACCAGCAGAACTATCAGCGTCTCCTCAAAAATGTAGACGGTTCCCTCCCTGGTCTTAGCTTGGTTTTCTGGCAAGATTCCCCTTCCATTCTTGTGTGTGTGTGTGTGTGTATGTGTGTGTGTGTGGGGGGGGGGGGCACATTGATTTGCCCCAGCCTTGTCTTGATGCTGTACAGCCTCAAGTGGATGGACATATCCCATTTCCCCCTTCTGGAAGGAGCAATCCCAGACCACATAAGGTCTCCTCCTTCAAGCTGGCTCTTGGGAAGTGCTCAAAAGGGAGATGATGTATAGATCATGGCCAGCAGGCAGCCTTCTCAACTTTTGTTCAGGAATTGGTTCTTAAAGTTTGTTTAATTGGTGTTTCTTCTTATAGTACTAGACTCATACCGTATTTGTCCTTTTGTGATTGACCTACTTCCCTCAGCGTAATGGTTCCCAGGTCCTTCCGTGTCATGTGCTGGTTCATCAGGAATGCATCATATGCCATCGTGCGCATGGACCATAGTTTGATAGACTATTTTTACCACCCCCCTCCCCCCTCAAAAAGCCCAGCAGTTAAAATAACAGATCTTAAAAGATCCATTTTCCTTGCTGGGATTGCGTCGACCAAGTGTGGTGACCCTCTTAATCCAATCAGAAATGACATCTAGACTTAAATAAACAGAAATGGCCACACGAACTCTTGCATTTTCCAGTAGCGCGGTCAGGAGAGGGAAGGATGGACCAGTCAGGACCGGTGGGGAATAAAGCAGTTTTCTAGAAGATAAAGGGTTGGGACCTCTGGTTGAGCACAAGTATGAAGACACTTCTAAGGGAATCTCGGCTTCCTGAAAAGCTGGTGTTGTCACACTTTGATTTGGGGGAGAGGCAGGGGAGAGCCTAAGGAGCAGGCAGGACTCAGGGGGGCCAGGGAGGCTTCCTGGCGCCATGGGAGCTGGCTGGGAGTGGCAGTACCTGAGACACAGGCACCAAAAGGAGAGAAGGCCAAGCCTTTAACCAAATTTGTGATTTTAGCTAGGGTTGGTCTGCTCACAGTAAAATTTTATTTCCGCTTCAAATTGGGAGAGATCTTAACCATGTATTGCTAATGACACTCCAATGAAGATCGACATATGCTTATGCTTTAAGTTTCCACAAATTCTCTAAACATCTTCCTTAACGACCATGACTTTTTAATTGCCTGTTCCATTCAGCCCCTTCCAGCTGGTTGATAAGCTACTTATTATTGCCAATGTGAAAATGCAGGTGAAAATGCTTTAAAAAAACATGGCTCCCTTTATTCAGTGATTTTCAGCAGTGGCTGCACATTGAGTAATGTGAATGATTAAAAAATGCTGATGGAGTGAAATATTGAATTGTATGATACATGAATTATATGCCAATCAAAAAAGTACTGATGTCTGAACCCCACCTTCAGATATTTTGATTTAATTGGTTGGGTGCAGCCTGGGCATGGGTCTTTTGTTTTGTCTTCAACAGTTCCTCAAACGATTCTAATGCCTAACTCACTGAGGTTTCAACCCACTGTTCGATAGGAGTTAGTCTCCAGTTTTAGAGTATCCTAAAGTCATGAGGGCTGGTCCTCCGGGAACCACTCCCAGGGTCCTGGGGCTGGGTGAAGCCTGAGGATCGACATTTCTTACAAGATTCCAGGGAGTGCTAACACAGCTGGCCTGGAAAGCACACTTTAGGGACCACTGGTCTAACCAAACCCTCCCACGTTGCCAGACAACACACACACACCAATCACAAGGTAAAAAAGAGGAAGTTCCTTTGAATCCACTAATATGGTTTTTCATGGACTCACTAGGTATTTTGCTGACCAACTAGGTAGGGCAGAAGGCAGAACTGTAGCACTAGCTGATTTCTGCGGTGTATATAAGGAACTCTTGTGGCACTATGGGTTAGGCACCAGGCTGCTAATTTCCAGGTTGGTGACAAATACATATTGTGTTCCTCAGGGGAAAGATACGGCTATCTGTCCCAGTAAAGGGCTCTAGGTGCAAATACTCCTATTGTGGGTGATTCCACGCTGCCACCAGTCTGACAACCAGCTTGCAAAATTTCTGAAAGCCTAACAGTTGGCTCCCAGAAGCTGGTAGGAATCCCCCAGACTTCTTTTTGGGTTCCAATGGCAGGACCAGTGCTTATTTTGATGGATGAGATATACCGGGCAAAGGCGAAATGTGCACATCTTATTTGCTGCAAAGGGAATGAAACACTCATTGAGGGGACAGATCCTAATAAACCCGTTAACTCCTTCCATCCAGATCTACTCATTTCTTCTCCTGGGTAGAGAGACAAAAGAAAGGTGTACTTATTTCTTTGCCATGTACAGAGAAACGAAAGAATGCATTGGAGGTCAGAGCTGACTCGTGGCACGTTGTCATCTTAGCACTTACAGGCAGTGCACCACGGTGCGGCCTTCTCCACCATTGTATTCCTCCTGCCACTTGTCCACCTGGCGGATGAGCTTCAGGAAGGACCGCTTGGACACTGGGGTATCCCGGTACATTGGCCAGCCCAGGAACTGGAACTGCTGCACCATCCGATACCCGTCTTGGGGCTGTGGAGAGTCAGACAGCAAGCAAAGAAGGTGAAGAAAAAGGCATTATTTACTTCACTGGATTCCAGTGGGCTGACTCCGCTTATTTGATTTTCTTGTCAAAGCAGCACATTATTCAAGGAGAGCACTGCCTATAAATAGTGAAGCTAGCATCTACTGTTCTGAAGAGTTATGCTTTTTAATCTTGATCTACTATAAAAACCAGGTGCTTTAAATGACAGCTCAGAAAAATAAGAGTGAAGCAGAACACTTAACAATTTTGCAAAAGTCAAGAGAAAAGTAATATAAGCAACACAAGGATTGGCTATATTGTGCATTAACTGGTAAAGTGGCTTTACTTTAATTACAGGTAAATTAAAGAAGACATAGAATACACAGACATGCAAGCTGAAGAAGTATGGGAAATTGGATGACACTACCCTTATGAATACAAGGGAAAGCAAAAAGAAATACTGCTATAAAATCATAGAAAACTTAATTAAACAAAAATATCAAAATGTGACGCTATTGTTTTTATCAATACAGTGAACCCTCATTTATCGCGGTTAATCGGTTCTAGACCCTACCGTGATAAATGAAATCCCGCGAAGTAGGATTCCTTATTTGGAAATCAAATATTTTCGTAGTTAGAGCATAGAGGACATGAAAAAACACCCTTTAGTCACCATTACACTCGTATTACCCAATTTATTAAACGAAAAAGGGAAAATGCAGTAAAACATTTTGGACGTTACAATTATCATTTATTATTTATTATATTATGAAGTACAATGGATGGAGCGAACGGAAGACTCATTCAAGTCGAAATGGCGTGCAACCTCCACGATTTTCTTGCCATCTTTGATCATATCCAAAAGTTTTACCTTTTCCTGGATGGTGAGCATCTTCCTCTGGCGCTTATTTTTATAGTCAGAAGGCTTAGAAGAAGCAGCTCGTTTAGGAGCCATCATAGGGCTTAGATAAAATTTCTTAAAAATCGCAAACAATTACAGTACACTGTACGAAAGCAAAAATGCATCTGATACATAGCTCCGATATGTAGCGATGCAGACAGAAGCATGTACAGTATGTGCCAATCAGTGGCAGTAATGACAGAGCATGCACTGTTACGCAAAAACCGCGATAGAGTGAAGCCTCGGAAGTCGAAGCGCGAAGTGGCGAGGGTTCACTGTATATTCTCCATATAAGTCTATATACATCTGACCTATTCTCTCTCTCTATGTCTTCCCTGAAGAAATCTGCGCTCTTCAAATTCTATCACCTCAAAAATGTAGTTGGGGCCTCACCGAGTAGCTCAAAGTGATCCTTGTCAATGGTCGTGGAGTTTCAGGACGAGAAAGAAATCGGAAGGAGCAAGATCAGGGCTGTAGGTCAGGTGTATAGAATAAGGTTGCCCAATGAGTGCTCATAGGACAGTCTTTACCAGCCTCAAAGAAGGAACACACACATTCTCATGACGGGAAGAAAATGCCTTGCTACAACTTTTCTGGCATTTTGCTCACCAGTGCAGTTCTTAATTTTCTTACAACTTCTTCCTAATAATCCTCTGTGACCACCTGTGCTCACTGAGAAAATCTATCAAGATTATCCTTTGTGAATCCCCACAAAGAGTGACCATAACCTTTCTTGGATGACATCTCTGACTTACAGAGGACAGATCCCTTCGAAAGGCACTGTTTTGATGGGAACTTGCTCTCTAGGTCAAAATTCCAAACTTCACTGCCGTTGAGTCAATTCTGACTCATAGTGCTCTCTGGATAGTATTGGTAAATTAAACCCTCATCCCCTATTCCACAAAATAGGCTGATGGAAAGATCATCTCTTTGAGTTTGCCAGTCATCGAGCGATGCTCTGGGGACTCGCCTTTGATGTTGTTGGTGCAGGCACCCTGAGACTTAGAGAGACTTGTCTGTAGCTATGCACTGGTTGCAGCGGCATGTCTGTTTGGAATAAACCCAGGCAGGTATAGACTGGAACCCCAGAAGCAATATTTTATTTACCCATATACATGTATGTTTCACAGAAGATCTTGGACAAGAAGGATGGACACAGTGGCTGCATCAATGGACTCAAATATAAGAACACACGTGAGGATGGCACAGGACCGGGCAGCATTCCACTCTGTCATTCAGAGGGTCAATATACGTTGGAATGTACTTGACGGACCTACCAGAACAACAACGACATCCGTGCATATGAAGGAGCTTCAACAAGTTTGTGAAAAATCCCATTTTCTCTTCATTCTATTTTTTTTCACAAATGTTTATAAGCTCTTTTATGTAGAAATACATCCATGGGCATATAGAGCATATAGGGGGTAAAGTTAGAAAACTTCTTAGTCAAAACCCAAAACCTTGATGGGCGCCGGGCCTGGGGGACTCAAGACCATTGCTGTAGGTGACTCCAAAGGGATCAAGTAACATACCACAATCCGAAAGACACTTTTTGACATCCTACTTTCGTGAGTAGTGACTGGTGGGGTGTGGGTGGCCATCTAAGGTGAAACGATTGGTCTCCCCCCAAAGGGAACAAAGACAAGTGAAGAAATCAAAGATACAAGGAAACAATTAGTTCAAAGGACTGTTGTGTCATGGAAGTCCCAGTCTCCACGATCCCAAGATCTAAGGAACTAGATGGTGCTCGGGTATCACTACTGACCCTTCTGAAAGGGATCGCCATGGAAAATCCTGGACAGAATGGGAAATCTGTACTGGTCTGACAGAGACTGGTGGGACCTTTGTGACTATGGCCCTTACTTATAATCAAGCTTGGAACTAAACATCTCTGTGGCTCACCAATCAGTCAAACAATAAAGTGAAGAAGAAAACTGAGGTGGAAAAAAAAAAAAGAACACAGGCGGTAGACTCCCCCAGAGAACAATCAAAAGGGAAGATGAGATCAAAAGGGAAGCGTTTTCAGGGTAAAGCTCAGAAGCCAGGAAGGGACAGGAGAAAAGGACCAAGGGCAACAGGGCAGAGGTGGAAAGAATGTGAGCACTGCAATCAATGTCATGAGCAATTAATTGTGAATTGCTGGATGGAAAACCAATTTGCTCTGTAAGCTTCCAACCAAATCACAATGAATGGTAAAAAGGAACAAATGTATTACATATCTTGTATAGAAAAGTAACAACACTGTTCTATTATGACTTTGGCTCAGTTGCTTGAACTGACACCCCTGTGGCCTTAGCAACATTTGGTCTACCCCATCTCTTTCTTCTAAGGATCTCTGGTGGCCTAGTGGTTTGGGAGTTGGGCTGCTAACTACCAGGTCATCGATTTAAAGCTTACTCATTGCCCTGCTCTGCAAGAACAAGATGAAACTTTCTGCTTCGGTAAAGATTTATCACCTCTGGAACCCACAGGGGCTAAGTTATACTGTGTCCTATAAGCTAGTTGAGTCAGAACGAACTAGATGGTAGTGAGTCTTTTTTCATCTCTCTCTTTTGTTGCCCCATGGGGTGCTCTTGGCTGTTTCTTTGTCTTCCCTGGGCTCTCTGCCTCCACTCCCTTTTCTAAGACCTCTTACTGATGGGTGTCCCTGACTCAGACCTCAAAGCCTTTCTTTTCACTCTCTATCCTCATCTTTGAACATTCCATTCAGTCCCATGGCTTGAAATACCACTATATTCTAAGAAGTCATAGATTTAGGTCTCTAACTCAGACCTTTCTCCTGATTTGCTTGGAGTTATTTAGCTGCTGACTTGCTATTTCAACTTTTAAGCCTCATATTCATCTCAAGCCTTACATGCTGCCAAATGAATCTGGACCCTCTCCTTGTGCTCCTAGATCCCAATACTGCCACACCCACAGCTGTCACAAGTTAGCACCTGCCGGCCTGTCTTCTGAGTTGCCTAGACACTCTTACAGGCCACTCTTGACTTTGGCCTTAGACTTAACCTTTATAACACAGAGCACATCTCTACTTCTGACGACCCCAGCCTGCGGCTATTTTGGTGTTAGTCATTGTCCTTTCTCCGTGGATGACAGCAGCAGCCTCCTTGGCTGATCTCTCTTCCTTTGTACCGTTCATCCCCGTACTGCACAGTATTCCTGGGAAAGTGTACCTCGTGTGATGTGATTCTTCTATTTACAATGCTGGAATGGCTCCTTAGTTCCTCCTGACCACGGCCCACGCAGCCTGACCTGACCTCTGCTCCCACATCCCTGACCTGGTGAGTGAACTGCTCTCATTGGTGCTCTCACCTGTACTTGATGTGGTCCATTTGAGCCGCCTCAATGTTCTGAGAATGAGCCAGGCGAGGCTCTGCATTTAAGCCTCGGCACCGGCTGTCATGTCTGGAGAGAATCCCTGTCACACTACTCCCTCACTTTTTTCAAAGAGCATCTACTATTTTTAAAAGAAACTAGCTCTTCCCATCCTGCTCAAGGCTTTAGCACTCGCTACCCTCCCCTTGTTTTTCTATAGCATTTATATCTGCCATTGCTCTACACTTTATCAGATCTATCATTTACTGTTCGTCCTCTCCCATGAGACTATACATGCCTAAGGTCAGGGAGAGCCTTGCTCTTGTTCTCTATGCATTCCAAGCTCTGAGAAGGGTGCTGGCATCGAGTGGGCACTCGCAGTACACGGAGAATGAGAAAGTGATGCAAGCATCACACTAAGGGCCATTGGCCAGGATTCTTACTCGGGCTGCATTGTAGATGCGGAATATCCTGCTGATGATGTCCTCTTCTAAATCGGCAGACACAAACTCCACTTGGAGGGGGCCATGCCTGTGCACACCGTTTTCTGGCCAGTACTGGGGACACAACTGAATTCAAAACACAGAAATGCAAGGTTAATTATAGGAATACTTTTACTTCTAATACTTTGGTTACGGTCCAGTAAAAACACTTACTGTAACTCTTAGGACCTCAATGATTCATTTCTTTACTTCTGGCAAGTGTAGTTCTTTTTTTTTTTAAAATCATTTTATTAGGGGCTCATACAACTCTTATCACAATCCATACATACATCAATTGTGTAAAGCATATTTGTACATTCATTAGCGTCATCATTCTCAAAACATTTGCTCTCCACCTAAGCCCCTGGCATCAGCTCATTTTCCCCCTCCCTCCCTGCTCCCCCCTCCCTCATGAGCCCTTGATAATTTAGAAATTATTATTTTGTTATATCTTGCCCTGTCCGATGTCTCCCCTCACCCACTCTTCTGTTGACTGTCCCCCAGGGAGGAGGTCACATGTAGATCCTTGTAAATGGTTCCCCCTTTCCAACCCACCCTCCCAGCACTGGTCCTGAAGGGATCATCCAACCTGGATTCCCTGTGTTTCCAGTTCCTATCTGTACCAGTTGTACATCCTCTGGTCTAGCCGGATTTGTAAGGCAGAATTGGGATCATGATAGTAGGGGAGGAGGAAGCATTTAGGAACTTGAGGAAAGTTGTATGTTTCATCATTGCTCCATCGCACCCTGACTGGCTCGTCTCCTCCCCGAGACCCTTCTATAAGGGGATGTCAAGTGGCCTACAAATGGGCTTTGGGTCTCCACTCCAAACACACCCCCCCCATTCACTATGATATGCTTTTTTGTTCTGATGATGTCTGATACCTGATCCCTTCAACACCTCGTGATCGCACAGGCTGGTGTGCTTCTTCCATGTGGGCTTAGTTGCTTCTGAGCTAGATGGCCGCTTGTTTACCTTCAAGCCTTTAAGACCCCAGATGCTATATCTTTTGATAGCCGGGCACCATCAGCTTTCTTCACCACATTTGCTTATTCATCCGCTTTGTCTTCAGCAGTTGTGTTGGGAAGGTGAGCATCATAGAATGCTAATTTAATAGAAGAAAGTATTCTTGCATTGAGGGAGTACTTGAGTGGAGGCCCAATGTCCATCTGCTACCTTAATACTAAACCTATAAATGTATGCACATATATCTATTTCCCCATCCTCAAATATAAATATATTTGCAATATGTAAATGCCTATATTTAGACCTCTATGAATGTCCTTTGCCTCCTAGCTCTTTCCTCTATTTCCTTTCACTTTCCTCTTGTCCCACTATCATGCTCCATCTTCATTTGGTTATCAGTAATTCTTCTTGGTTACATTACCCTTGATCACGCCCTACCAGGCCTCTTACACCCACCTCACCACCGATTTGGATCACTTGTTGTTCCCTTGTCCCTGGGTTTGTTAACACCACTACCTTTCTCCCTACCTCCCCCTCTCCCATGTCCCCCCAGAACTGTCGGTCCCATTGTTTTCTCCTCCAGATTGTTCATCCAGCCTATCTAATTTAGACAGACCCGTGGAGATAATAACACTTGCAAGTGTATTTCATGCCTTTCTTTTTGGCTGATTCTCCAATTCTAGTTGTCCTTCTAAATAATTTTTTGGTTTGTTTTCTTTGAAAACACCATTTACCCACAAACCATTCTGCTTTCCAAGGAGGTCATGTGGATAATGGTCAGTGTAAGATCTCATTTGCTTGCTGAAAGGAACATATCAGTGTCTGGAGAGATGCCACTAGCTACTATGACAAGAGTTTATGTCCCTAAGCTAGCACATTACCTTTTCACGTTAACATCTCTACCATCTATTGTGGGGGGTTTACATCATAGTCTATAATCACTTATTGGGAATGGGGGTACTTCGTGTCATGTTTTAGACCTGATAACAGTGTTGAGTTTAATTTTCATATTCTGGTTGAAACCCTCCCAGCTCAGATTTAGGAAAGCTAATGTAGAAAGAATCAGTGCTTTGCTTTTTAGACAGAGATAGTTTGAACTAAAAACACAAGTGGATGGGGCCCCAAGCCCCAGGCACTGGGGATGCTGGCAACCAGAACTTTTACATAAATGTAACATGCAACATGTTGTGGTATGAGTGATGTTGGACTTGGTATCTAGTATGAGAGGTGCTTCCATTTCCACAAAATATTACACTTTGAGAAAGGCACGGGGAAGAATCTCTATAGAAACCTCTTTTCCTTCTATACCTTTCCTAAAAATAGTTCTAAAAAATCCCTGACACTCAAACAGGCATTTAACGTTTGAAATGGAACTTATTGGGACTTGCTCTTCCATGGGCAGTCTTGGAGTTGCCTTTATCTGTCTTCCTGAGGGACAAACCCGTGTCCTGAAGTGCTTCGTTATATTATAACCTGTCGGGTCCAGAGCAGGCACAAACCATACCACCTCATTTTAAGCAAAGTGATGAGTGGTAGGGACATGCTTTGCTTCACAAATGGAGAATCCACTGTTGAAATTCATTTCATGAATTTTATTTTCCAAAGTATCTAAAATCTCATTGTCAAAGGTTGCTAAGTTTATTTATATCCAATGTAACAAGATAGTTTTCAGTTAACAGTAGTTCAATTGAAACAGCAATATTTCTCTCATTTAAGAATTTGAGAGGACCTAATGCCGGGGGCTTAAGTGGAGAGGAAATGTTTTGAGAATGATGAGGGCATGAATGTACAAATGTGCTTTATACAACTGATGTATGTATGGATTGTGATAAGAGTTATATGAACCCCTAATAAAATGATTTAAAAAAAAAAAGAAAGACAAAGGGGAAAATGTCTGTGGATATTATTCTGAAAAAAAAAAAATTAGAAAGTTCTTATATTGTGATTAAGACCGAAAGTAGGATAAACAAGCATGCTTTTAATATGAGTTGAGTCTGTAACATTTTACAAATTACACTTATTTATTTTAAGTAATAGTTCCATGAAGGTTATGCTTCTTTGCCAGCACTTCTTGGTGACTCATGAGTTAGAAAACTGTCTTGCTAAACTACAGTATTTCTGATATTGCCGTGTACCCACTCTTAAAAGTAACAGCTGGTTTAAAACCAACAGCTGCCTCATGGAACAACCCCACC
>NW_022103955.1:1404605-1434490 GCF_000313985.2 Echinops telfairi
CTGGGGATTCATTTTGCTTCCTGCTTCCTCTTAGTTCAAGCTTCTAATTAGAAGCTTGTCACGTAGATTAAAAATATGAATGGCCCAGGGTGGGCCTTGACTATCGGCCCGGAGTCTTTCCCACCCTTTGTCTAAGTAAACAGGGTAGACAATGGCTCAAATGGTGCATAACCTATCCATGAGCAGGATTTATAAATACTTTAAAAAGTTGAGTGCTATTCTTGTAAAAGAACTGCAAAGCCTTTATATTCAAATGCTCCGTTGAGTATTCTCTAAGGGACTAAGTCCCAGGAGTCTACTTTCTCTCACTCTGAAAATTGGCTCTGGCTGCTGAACAAAACTGTATCCCTTTGTCTTATCTACCACAGTAAGCTAGCTATTATTCGTAGGAGCCCACATAGTGTGAGTTTAGAATTCAGCCATAAGGTTCAAATCCTGTGGTTCAAAAAGAACACACGAAAATCAGTAGCATCTTCTTCACGAATATGAAGGAAAAAAAAGTTTAGAGCACTGCATTCTATCATTCTTGGAAGATCAATGGAAAGAGTTCTAAATACTTAAGCTTCTTAAGTAAGCAAAAAACTATATGAGAATAGGGATTAGCATTATTATTTTATTAACTAGGTTTCAGGATAGAGTCTTATTAATATGTATAATTTAATGCCTCAAACATATTTAAAAACATTAGGAATTGGGTTTAATGTCCATGCTATTGGTTAGCAGATTGATGGCCAGGAAATGAATGTTGGGGACAAATCTATCCAGTTGGAAACTATAATAATTCAGAACTCTTTCTACAAAAGAATTTTCTCTATAAAATAGTAAATTAACTTGATTTCAGAACAAGTTTATCCTTAAAATACGCTACATTCGAATTTTCAATAATACCCTCTATCACAATAGTTATGCCTATCATTGATACAAACCAACCAAACCAAACTGAACCCAACCGAACCAAACCACTCACTGCCAAGTAGGTGTCGACTCAAAGTGACCCTACAGACGGTAGAACTGGCCCTGTGAGTTTTCTAGACTGCAACTGTGGGAATAGAAAGTTATGTCTTTCTCCCATGGTTTCAAACTTCGAATCTTTCGGTTAGCAGTCAAATGTACCACCATTTTGCCATTAGGGCTCTGTTATTATTGGTATAACCTAAGCCCAAAGCATTCCATGTAACAAGGTACTCCTTAAAAGATATGTCTGTGCTCCTTAAATCCAGCTTGTAAAGGACCATCGCACAAACACTCACCTGACAATTCTCTTTCGGGAAATATTTCTAGCCCCATTTGTGACATTGTCATCATTGTCCAATAGTTTCTCTTCATCTTTAAGAATAGGCACTATGGAGAAGGCCGTCTTTTATTTTTCTGAGCTTCTGTTATCTCTAAACCCATGTTTTAATTCTTTTAAAAATCTTTGCTGAAGAGTTAAAAATGAATTACTGCCCCTTACAATCATTTGCCTCTCTCCACACATCCTTGTCAATACCTTATCCCCTGTCTCCTTGACCTGAAAATTCCAGGTGAGCAGTGTTAGGAAGCACATACACATTGTAGGTTTGGGACTAAGGACCATACCACAGGTTGAAGCCCTTTCTTTATTGCTCCACAGTCTGTTGTGCAGTCCTGGTGGCATAGTGGATTCTATGTTGGGCTGCTTACTCAAGGTCAGCAGTTCAAACCCACAAGCAGCTCTCTGGGAAATCCAATCAGGCAGTTTGACTCTACTCTCCATGAGGTGTTTTTTGTTTTTTTGGTTTTGTTTTTAAGTCTGCTTTGCTCTACTCCCCTTTCGGTTATGATGTGTCGGCTTCCTGTTTACTTTTTATATGCCCACTACCTTATTCCCATTCCAGTCAGTACTCTCATATTATAAGGAGTACCTCATATCTGTCTTGCCTGTCACTCCTGTTGTCTATCATCTGCACCTCTCTCTCTGCTTTATATTAACTTTGACTTTCTGCTCTACTCCCTGATCCCATTTGTTTTTTTTTTAAACATGTGCATTTCAGCAACGCCATTCTCAATCCTTGCCTTCTCAAACGCAAGACAAAGCAGACCAGGACCTATCTGGACTTGTCCCTGTAGCACCAACTCTGATGAAAGTAACTCATGAGTCTCACCTGGGCAGGATCCACATCATTTAGCATAACTACAGATGTGCAGTGGTAATCCAGGACCAGCCTCCAGAAGTCTTTGACTGTGTTTGGCAAAGGATGCTGGGTGACTATGAAAGCTGATGGCTGTTTATAGCTCTGCAAACACAAACCAAAAGATCCAAATATACTCTTTGGATTTTGAAAAGGTTACAGGAGGAAGCTAATTTGTACACATGGAAATCTGTGGCACAAAACACAGAACATATTTAGCAATCTTAAATACTATCACTCTCATCAATACCAAAATAGATCAAACATAAATTTATCTGCAAACTAACAATAAAAAATGTTCTTAGTTTGAGATTAGAGAAATTTCTAAATTCCTCTCATAAATATGTTATATTCTGGTAGAAGGGTATAATTCACTTCTATACATAGTTACTTTAATGGACAATATTTTTAACCTTCCTTCATATATTTTCTCTTCTTAATTGCTATTCATTTTGTCTCAACTCATAGCAAGCCTACGTACAACAGAATGAAATGCTGGTCAGTCCTGTGCTATCGTCACCCGGTGCTCACACTGGAGTTCATGGCTAGCCATCTCCTTGAAGGTCTTCCTCCTTTGGCTGTCCTTCCACTTACCAAGCCTGATATCCTTCTCCAGGGCCTGGTCTCTCTTGACATGTCAAAAGTGTGTGAGACAAAGTTTCACCATCCTTGCCTCTATGGAACATTCTGGCTGTACTTCTTCCAAGACAGATTTGTTTTTTGTTTTTTTTTGGCAGTCCATGGTACTTTCAATATTCTTTGCCAGCACCGGAATTCCAATGTATCCATTTGTCACCTTTGGTCTAATCTTCACCTGTATATGAGGCGATTGAAAATACCATGGCTGGGTGAGGCATCCCTTAGACTTCAAAGTAACATCCTTGCTTTTCAATACTTTAAAGAGGTCTTGTGCAGCAGATTTGCCCAAAGCAATGAGTCATTTAATCTCTTTTGACTGCTGCTTTCATGTGCATTGATTGTGGATCCAAGCAATGAAAAAAAACCACCTTGAATTTCAATCTGTTCTCTGTTTATCATGATGTTACCTATTGTTCCAGTTGTGAAGATTTTGCTTTTCTTTACATTGAGCTGTATCCATACTGAAGACTACAGACCTCGGTCTTCATCCGCAAATGCTTTAAGTCCTTCCTTTCAGCAAGTAAGGTTGTGTCCTCTGCGTATGGCAAGTTGTTAATAAGCCTTCCTCCAATCCTGATGCCTCATTCATCTTCATAGAATCCAGCTTCTCTGATCATTTGTTCAGATACAGACTGAAAATTACGTGAGAAGAAACAACCCTGATGCACACCTTCCTTGATTTTAAACCTTTATTCTGTTCACACAGCTATCTTTTAACCTATGTGCAGGCTCATGTGAGAACAACGAAGTGTTCTGGAATCCCCATTCTTCTCAAGGCTACCCATAGTTTGTTATGATCCACAAAGTTGAATTCATTGGCATAGTCAATACAACACAAGTAAATATCTTTCTGCTATTCTCTGGTTTCAGCCAAGATCCATCAGACATCATCAATGATATTCCTTGTTCCACGTCTTCTTCTGAATCTGACCTGGACCTCTGGCAGCTCCCTATCAACGTACTACTGCAACTGCTGTTGGATGATCTTCAGCACAAATTCACTTTCATTTAATATTGATGATTTTTAAAAAAATCAGAGCATTCTGTTGTGTTATAGTCCTTTGGAAAGGGTACAAAAAGGGGCTCTTCCAGTAGCTATCTTTCAAATTTCCTGGCATGGACAAGTGAGTGCTTCTAGGACAGTGGTTCTCAACTTTCCTAAGGCCGCGACCCTTTCATACAGTTCCTCATGTTGTGGTGGCCCCCAACCATAAAATTATTTTCCTTGCTACTTCATAACTTTAATTTTGCTACTGTTATGAATCGGGCAACCCCCATGAAAGGGTCATTTGACCCCCAAAGGGGTCGCGACCCACAGGTTGAGAACCACAGTTTTCTAGTACTTCATCAGCTTGCTGAAATATTTCAATTGCTATAACACCATTCTCAGAGCCTTGTTTATGGCCAATCCTTCAAGTGCACCTGGAACTTCTTCCTTCAGCTCCACTGGCTGGTTGTTGCTCACGGGCTACCTCATGAAATGGCTGAATGTCACTAGTTCTTTTTGGTATGGTGATTCTGTGTATTAGTTTCATCTTCTTTTACTGCTTCCTGTAGCAGTCAATATTTTGCCCATGTGCTCTTTTAGTTTTGCAACCTGAGGCTGGAATTCTTCTTCAGTTCTCTCAACTTGAGAGCTTGAGCCGAGTATGCCCTCCCCTTTGGGCGGTCTAATGCAAGGTCTTTGGACATTTCATTTCACTTTCCTTTGTCTTCTCAAGCTGACCTTTGGATTTTTCTGTTCTTTTTCCTTCTTCATCTCTTCCATGTGCCGTAGCTGCTCTACAATTAAGAGCAAGTCTCATAGTCTCAAAGGAGCTACCCACTTGGATCTTTTTCTTCTTTCCTGTCTACTGAATGACCTTCTGCTACCTGCATGTTCTAGACGCCATCCCACAGCTGGCCAGGTCTTCGGCCATTCGTGTTCAATGAATCAAATCTCATCTTGAAATGTTCTCAAAACGCAAGTAGGATAAACTGAAAGTCAAAATTTGGCTCTTTTGAGCTTGTTTTAATTTGTTTCAATTTCAATATGAACATACATATGGACAATTGATAATCTGTTCCAGAGTTTGGCTGTTGATATTGAGCTTCTCTATTGTTTCTTCCCATAGACGTAGTCAATTTGATTTTTGTGTATTCAATCTGGAGAAGTCTATGTGAATGGTCTCCATTTGTGTTGTTGAAAAATGTATTTGCTCTGAGCAAGTTGTTAGTCTTGCAAAATTCTATCATGCCATCTCCAGCTTCATTTCTATCACCAAGACCGTATTTTCCAACTACTGTTTCTTCCTCTTTGTTTTCAACTTTTGCTTTCCAATGTGCAATAATTAGAAATTCATCCTAATGGCATGTTTGATCAATTTCCTACTAAAGATTTTGGTAGAATCCTTGGACTTCCTCTTCACCAGCTTTAATGATTGGTGCATAAATTTTAATAATAGTTTTACTTACAGGGTTTCATTTTATGCCGATAGATATTATCCTATCACAGACAGTGTTCTACTTTAAGATAAGTAATGAAATTTCCTTTTTGATGATGATGAATTCAATCCCACTCCTCTTGAATCTATCATTCCTGATATACCATCCATCTGAGTTTCTAATTAAAAATGACCAATATCAATCCATTTCAGCTCACAAACACCTAGAATATCGATCTTTATGCATTATACTTCATTTTTGACAACTTCCAGTTTTCCTAGATTCATTCTTTGTACAATCCAAATTCCAAATACTATCGGATGTATGCAGTTGTTTCTTCTCGTTGGGAGTTGAGGTCAATCAGCCACTGAAGGTGCCACAGGTTCCATTAGTGTCACTGTGGTCAACTCCGGAGTTAAAATAGTTTGAGAAGGCTACTCCTCTTCGGTCATATTTTGAGTGCCTTCTGACCTGCGGGGCTCATCTTACGGCATTAGCACTGGCAATGTTCTACTCATGAGGTTTTCCAATAATGTTTTAATGCTATGTATTACGTTTTCTGTGGCTAATTTCTCACAAGTGGACAGGCGATTCCTTCTTCACATTCTGTTCACAGTATGAAAGCTCTATTGAAACTTGTTCACTTTGAGTGAACCTGTTGGTATTTGAAATACCAGTGACATAGCTTCCAACATCATAGTAACACACAAGCCACCTATGTATGACAAACTGACAGACAAGTGGTGGACCTGAAAAAAATAAGTTATAATTAAAATAATGCTATTTCTGCTGTCATGTTGCTCTTTACAGGTCTGGGGAGCTTTAAACCTATCTAAGTTTACATTTACTGACATAACACAGGTAGAATGAACATTTCCATTTTAGCTCTGAAAACATTCATTCATTTTTTTCATCAATTGAATAGCAAATGTCATTTAGAGGTGAGTAGACTGATGGAAAATAATGAGTTGTGTATGATCAGTAAAGACAGGTGATTTCCTCCTGTATGTTAATTACTATTAAAGTTGGGAGGCAAAGAGACTTAAATAATGCTGCAAACCCTATATACTACCTCACTGTCTCAGTCACTTAATAGCTGCCTGTTGCCCTCTGGTCCACAGGTTAAACATTTAAGTGCTCCTCGAGTAACTTGGACATGCTTCATTTACCAACACTTCCGGATCAGTTGTCTCGGAGAGACCGAGAACCTCAGCCTTGATGCAGAAACATGTGGGATCTGAAATGCATTTGGCTGCCAAGGCCGTTTGTGGTGAGAACAGGACAAGAGTAGGCAAGGAGAACTAGAGGGCCTTACATCCATGAGGGCGGCATTTATGTAGTTGCTGCTCTCCCCGTCGATTGTGATGAGGAAGGGCAGGCACCGGTCTGGGGGCAGGATGTCCATGCAGCGATTCTTCTCATGGTTCCTCGGCAGAAGTGCAATACTACAGTCTTCCACACGCAGCGTTGGCGTCACCATGTTTAGGGTCTACAGGACACAAGACAGATGTGAAGGAGATACGTTAGACATTTGTCTCATATCCAAAATTTCAAAGAGTCAAGTTGCCTGCAGTCCACTCACATCCTAGCCCCGAGAGACACTCAGACTTGCATACACACTCACACACACCCATACACGGGCCCCTGACACACACAGGTAGATTTTCATTTCTCTCTTTGCTCCCTGGCTCTCATTCACAGCCCGTGTCCATCTGACAGAAGTGTCAGAGGGAGAGGCATAAGGGCCATGTTGATCCTTAGGATTCAGTGCTGTCAAGTCTGACTAGAGCTGGATATTTGGGGATTTGGAAGGTAAGAAGTTGGGGAGAAGTGTAGCCCTAGCGTCAGGTATATTGAAGCAGAGTTTGAACATGAGGCATTCAGTGAAGAAATACTGCCCAGAAAATCTTCTGACAGCACATTTCCAAGGTTGGATTGTGTCCATACTTATACTGTGCATAAGGGGTCCAGGGTGGGTGGGGATACCTTGATGTCTGCATTCAAGGTGAGAACATGGCTCTGTTAGACCACTGGGTCTCAACTAGGAAACCGCAGCCCCACCCCCCAGGGATATTTAGCCATGTCTGGACACATTTTGTCATAACTGGAGGTGGGATGATGATGCTTCTGATAGCTAGTAGATGGAAGCTGGGGATTCTGTGAAACAGCATAAAACATGGGAGAGTCTGCAAATAAAGAATTATCTGGCCCCAAATAACAATAGAGTTGAGGTGGGAAACTCTGTTGGTTGGTTCCAGTGTCTGAGGGCTGACTTTCCTATGGAGCAAGGTTACAGGCAATCTGCCTCTCCCTTTGCTATGACTTACCCGGAATTCTTCTTTAATTTGGCTTGAATTTGTCTGAGGGTCCAGTTTGTTCATATCGTAATATAGAGACCTAACTTGGGAAGCAGGGACAGAGGTGTCTCCACAAAGGCAGGCTTCCAAGATTGCATCGTGGATGAACACATACTGCTCCTGGGGCACAGACAGGACGAGTTAGTGAGGGTGCAATCCAAAGGGCCAAGAGGTCGTTAGAGAAGGAGGGAAGGCACAACAACGGTTTGAACCGCACATGTTCAGGAGAAAGGCACAGTGGCCGGGCACAGATCACACATTCCTGGCAGAGAGCAAGGAGACCTGAGAACCTGACTACCAGGAGAAGCGGGATACCAGTGTCCCAGTGTCAACAACCTGGTGGGCCGCTTGTGTCTGTACAAAGGGAAGACGGGAAAAAGAGAATCCCGAAGTAGAGCATTTTACTGTTTGAATAAATACAATTCAACATTATCAACAACAAAGGAATCCAAGCCGCCGCTATCGACTTGATTCTGATTCACAGGTGAGTCTATACGACAAGAGGAGGGCTGGCTCTTTGTTTCCAATGGTGTAAATCTTTAGAGGAGAAGCCAGCTTAACCTCTCTCCTGTGGAGTGGCTGGTGGGTTTAGACCACAGGCTTTGTGGTTAGCACTCCACTGCTTACGTGGCAGCACCCCCTAGGCTTAGAGAAAGCTCTGAATTACTATAAGAAATATGGCTAAAAAAACCCCCAAATACCTTGCTTCTGATTTGGATCTCAGCATTTCTGCTGGGAAATGAGCAGAATTTTACCTTTACAGTCAAAAGGAGATGTGTTGATCAAATTTGTCTTAGAAATTTGACATTGCTAGGACAACAAGATGTCCTAAGCACTTGGCTGCTTATTTGAAAGCACTGATTAATGTGATGATTATAAAAGCCCTTCTATGTCCATAGAAGAGTGCTTATATATATATGCTAAATAAATTCAATTACAAAATGGATCCTCTCATCCAGGATTGAAATGGCTTTTTTCCTACATCTAATTAGTAAAGTTTTACCATATTTATTGCTGCTTTTTTGTTATGTTAGATATAAAAACTCTTATTACTTTTTAATTTCTATAAATAACTATAACTCTTAGTTCTCAAAAGCAGCCACTCCTATTAAACACTCAATATAAGAGGATTCAGTGAGAAAATGGATGTGGCAACACTTGATCAACTATAAAGTACATTAAAAGTGAATTTCATTATTATCTTTTTAACAAAATATTTATCTAGGAAAAAAAGGAGATCCGGAGAGCAATACCAGCAGTTTCTACTATCTTTATTTATGCAATTTAAAAAATATATTACGTCTCAGTGGCTTTGAGAACTTGAATGTACAATCTAGTGAGGGATTACTACTAATTCCTCATTCTGCTCCATGAATCATTTTTTCAGGTGGTAGGTAAAATACGACATGAATTTCCTATTTCTCAAAAATTTCTCATTCTCATAAATTTATTTCTCATAAATGCCTGGTATACTTTGAACTCTAATTTATTGAATTATTGGATTAGTTTAGGTACTGAAAATTAGGCAATTGTCCTGGTGCCAGGCCAGTAGGGAGGAGTGTTTGGGACAGCAGGCTCCTTTTCCCAGCACCCTCAGAGAATAGCAAAAGGCACGGAGTTTACCCTGCAGTTCCCTGGCAGATGTCTGGTTCCATTCAGGGGTGACCTTACTCTGGCTACTAGCTACTTAAACGATAACAAAATGGTCGGGAACCCCAAGTGCTAATATGGCCCAAGGCTAACTATGCCTTGGTCACGTGAACATAAGGAACAAATTTAGGTTTATGGCTACAGACCCTGTTACCTGGGAAATTCCTGCCCTTTTTATTATTGAAAGGGAAAATTAAGGGAAGGAAGCAAACAATCAAAGAAGGAAAGCAGGAAACAGAGATGTCCAGATGCATCATTGTGCCTTCAAGGGGGATTTGTAGAGATAGCTGTTGTGTTTCTTCCTCTCTGTTCTTGGAGAGCAAGAAGCAGAGGCATCAGGACGGAGGGTGAGCTGCAGTACCTCTGTCTGCACCATGTTCACCCTTCGTGAACGCAGCTCCCTGACGCAGTTATAGATGTCCACCACGCCTTCTCTCTCCGCCATGTCCAACATGATATCGATGACGATGAAACAGCCAGTCCGCCCGGCACCGGCACTGAATGAAAAGAAGCATCAGTTAGTGGAGGGGACAGGGGCCTCTGTGCTACTTGTCCTTCTTGCAAGTCTCTACTGAGGTAACATTCAATAGCACAAGACTGACTAATCAATGTGTGCACCTTAGAGGCATTTAGTGCATTCATCAAGTTGTTCAGCCACTCTTGATCTTGTTCCAGACATTTCATTTCCTCCACAGAAGACCCTGTTCCCATTAGCCACTGTGTTTCTTGTAAGAGACCCTGGACATTTTGCTTACCTGCAGTGGACCACCAACGGGCCTGAATTAGGTGGGCTCTTGGACTTGACCTGCCGGACGAACCCCAGCAGCCCTGTAGCGTGGTATGGGACCCCGTGATCAGGCCAGCCGGTGAAGTGAAACTGTCTGATCTCCCGGATTTCATGAACACCTCTCTGCCAATGAGCCGCCAGCCACCACAGAGGAGGGAACAGAGGAAAAGAAGTGATAAGAGTAACTAGGCAAACACAACGTTGCAAGCCAAGGGCTAGGGAACTCTGCATAACACATGGAAAGGTCATCGTAGATGTAACACACCATTTGAAATCCATAACCGAGGAAGACATTTGTGGGTGTGAAGGGGGGATGATGTTTGAGTCCATGTGCACTTCCAGCAAATTGATGGATCGCCGATTCTCTCAGAAGTTCCTTTCTAAAAAGTGTCGTATGTTGAAAAGTGGCGCTTTCATTACAGCCTATGGTATGTGTGAGGTGAGATACCAAACAGGACTCAACAAGGAAAGGAAAGATGTCTGTGTGCGCCATACTGCAATGGAGACCTTTGTTCGGGTTCTCTTGTGTTCGGGGGTCTCTTTGTACAGGGCCGTCCACAGGGACATCCAGAATAGGGGCTCGGCAACGTTGGCTGTGGGAATGAAAGAGGGTTTCTTCCTATACACAGTCCCAGAAGACTGATTTGCAATTCGGTTGTCTAGGCTTCTGCTTTAACGCACGCTAACATGGAGCCCCTTCATTTGCTCAGCACAAGCGAGTGACGACTAAGGCGTGAAGCATGACAAGTGGGATGAGGGCACCGGTGGCACAGCCTGCTTGTGGGCAACAAATGTGTGCAGAACCAGGAGGTGAACACGCTGGGATTCCATGTTAGATTAATAAATTGGAAAGGGATGTAAAGGCAAAATGGCAAAACTCAAGGTAACTTATACATTTGGAAATTAGATTGATTTATGGACACGGATTTTTCCTAGTTATGAGTTTATGTATCAAGATTGTACTTTAACGCCGAAGATCCCTTTAAAATACAAACAGTATTTCCAGACTCAAGACTAGATCAAATTGAACTTCGTTCCCTCACTCAGAGTGTTGACCAAATGCCATCTCTATGTGAGGTTCTGTGTTTGGTACGAGATACCTTAACCGTACTATTGTTAAATTGCACGTTCGCATCAGGTATTATTCACACAGAGCAGTGGAAAAGGAAGACATTTAGAATTTTGATGTGCTTTGAAAGACTAGCAGAGGTAAACAGAGTTTGTAAGATAAGACTTGCTTGTTATTAAATGTGTTAGTATGTGTTATTTTAATAGCTCACAGATGCAGAGAGCCCACAGATGGTATTTTTAAGGAGTTTAAATATTAAGGAAATAAGCAGTCAGGGAGTCACAAATGACAGTCAACATTGTCAACTATGAAATATGCTCTGTAATCCTGGTTAGCTAGGAGACCACTCTTCTTATCACTGAAACCATGGTAACATAAGGCCATTCCAAATTCTCCGTTACAAGACAGACTTACGTGGTTGGCCTAGAACACCTCCAAACCCCTAGAGAGCTCCCTCTGTATGTTGACTCTGGCAAGGATGCTTCCAATTTCACAATAAGCATCCCATGAGCTGAGAAAGCTTATTTGTAATAAAGATTTATTTAATAAAACATTATTTATTCCAAAGGGGACATTACTGCCATGGAGTGTTTTTGGTTTGCTTCATTAAAAAAAAATTTTTTTTAAGTACATCTCTTTGTAGCGTTACTAGATGTCTGCTCTAGCACCCCCAAGTCCATCCGTCTTGCCGTAGATCCTCAGCCAAGCTCACCAAGACTCATTTTCTGAGTAGTGTAAGTGTCAGTTTCTCGTATTCAGAAAACTTTTTCTCAAATAACACACTCTCCCGCCCCTGGCATGTGTTCACTTTGGACAAGATTAGTAAAGAAAAGTGCTCTTGAGCTGACTCTCGTTCTTTATGAACACGGAGGTTATAATAGTAATAATAATAATAAATATAATGCCTAGCATGAAGTGAGTGCTTAATCACTATCTTCGGAGGGAATAAATCATGCTATCTTTATCCCGTCTTTGAGGCAGTAGGCTCTCTGCCTTCCCTGAGCCCCAGGCATTTCCTGGGTAGAGAGAATTCAGTGTTTACCATTACCTTCCTTCCTGCCCACTGTGGGAAAGGATAGGTTGAACAGAGAGCCCTGATCCAGAGAGACGCTGGAACAGTCTTCCTTCTGATATGACAGGCACTCTATGTATATCTTCCAAGTTTGTTCAGCTTGGAGTCATTAGCTGTGTGGGAAAGGAAGGCTGACAATCGGACATGAAGCAAGAAGTCCTTGGTTTCCCAGCTGCATGGCATCTGCTTGTTTTGCAGAGTGCAGCTCAAATCCATTTTTTTAAACCTCTAGGTCACCCCCTGGAGCATATCCTCAAAAACAGAATCAGAACTGCAGGAATTTCAACAGCACATGCTTGACTCTTTTGTGTGTTTTTTTCTTTCTCCTCTAATGAGAGTTTAAAACCTCCGTGAACAGCTCTGCAAGAGTCCTAATGATTTGTTTTTCTTAAAGATTTCAATTGCCCAGTTAGAAAATCACGAACATGTCATTTTGATTTCCCGAAATGCATTAACAAGCTCCCCTTCCTCCCCTTTCTCCCCCCACCTCTTCATGGGCTGTCTAATGACTGCAATTGAGGGGCTGGGAGACGGTTATGCGCAGCTGGGGGAGTACAATGAGAGGGTGAAAAAGAGCAGGAGACAAACAAACCCGTTCCGGAGCAACACACATGCATTTTCAACTTCTTAGAGAGCTGACTGCTGTTTACAGAACTCCTAGGTTAAGTGATAGCTTTTGGATGAATTAATTTTTTTAACTGGGGAGGGGGTAGTGGAAGTCTTTTATCGCTATCTGTTTTAATGTAGTTATTCATGAGTGCCCTTGCCAACAGCCAAACAAAAATCCTCCAACTGCATTCCCCCCACCCCAATCCTGCCTGAGATGGAAAAAATGACATCAAAGTGTGACGCTCAGAAGTTGAAGAACGGACTCCACCAGAACTCCACATTCTTTGAAGTCTCCAAGCCTCCTGTCTGCTTATTAAAAAACGTAGGCCAAGGGGGAAAAAAAAGCTAAATACTATGAGAAACAGAAGAAAATAGTCTTTTCGGTCTTGTGATTCTATGACAAATATGGATTTGCAAACTAATAGAGGAAGTTCAAAAAGTCAGGGCAAAGTACTGAACAAGCAGATGCTATAATTTCCCCAAACTGTTCCAGTTAATGCAAACAGTGCATTTAAATGCTGTGAGAATGAACAATTGAGAGGAAGGCCAACCTCCAAGCACCTAGCAGGTAACTTATCACGTCAGTACTCCAAGGGGGCCTACTGCTGTTAACGGAGGGCTGGCTTTCATGGAATCTATTCACAGAAGAATGTAGGCTTCAGTGATGGGCTGCTAACCTCAAGGTTGGCAGTTCAAATCCACTAACTACTCCACTGGAGAAAGATGAGGCCGCCTACTTCTCAGACACCCTCAGAAACAGTTCTGCTCTATCCTATAGGGTTGCTGTGAGTTGGAATTGATTCAAAGGTAGTAGATTAGTGGGAGTGCAAATGTGCAATTCTTTGCTCTGAATAAAGAACACTTGATATACGAGTCTGTAGCTCTCACAGACACACATGAGTCCCTTTGTAGAAGCCAAGATGAGGACTGGAAGGGAGAGCACTCCTGAGCCGCACCATCTGCAGTGTCTCCACTGCCTCCCTGTGACGCTTGTGTGGATGTATAGCAGCTTGCTTACTTGCGGCCCCTCTCTGTGTCAGCCGAAAGAGAGGGACAAGGTGATTCCCTGTTCTGTCCCACAATGCTTCCCAGAGAATGAGTGCGTCTATACACAGGGGAGGAGGCTTAACAGAGCCTCCGCACAGCATTTCTTTACTCAACACCAACAATGGCAAAAGGCCGACCTCAAATGGGAGTGAAAGGGAATCACTGTGTGGTCCATGCAGGAGTGTTCCATGGCTCATGGCTGATTAGCCATTGGTGGTTTTTGGTAGGCTGCTTTTTCCTGAAAAATCCACTAGTCCATGCTAAGAAAGTGTCACAGAAGTGGAGGCGTTCTCGGAGGAGTGAGGAATTACTGCTCACCAATGGCACTGATTCATTAGTGGAAACCCATACAAACATACAACACAGAGGGGTTGATCAAACTGTCTACGAACAAAGAGAGAGAGAGATGGGCAGAATGAAAAAGGCAACAAACAACCCCGACACAACCCCTGCCATTGAGGTGTTTCAGACTCACAGCAACACTCCATAGGGTTTCAGAGACCGTATCTTTCTACTGAAGCAGACAGCCACAGTTTTCACCTGTGGGGGAGTTGGGGGGTTCAAACCACCGATCTTGCAGTTGTTTTTTTGTCTAATAGCAAACTATAGATTCTTTTTTTTTTTTGTAGCTTAGTTTTGTGGTTGCTTTGTTTTTAGCTTTCTTTTTGGTGAAAGTATACACAACAAAGCCACTCCTATTGCACAGTTTCTACACACAGTGTTCAGTGCATTGGTTAAATTCTTCACATTGTATTAACATTCTTGTTATTTCTGTTCTAGCCATTTCCCTTCTATTTGCTTAATCTTCCTGTTCCTCTCTATTTATTATTATTTTTTAATCATTTTATTAGGGGCTCATACAACTCTTATCACAATCCATACAGACATCAATTGTGTAAAGCGCAGTTGTACATTCATTGCTCTCATCAAATGGGAATGTTTTGCTGTAAAGATGGAACTGAGTTCTTATGGCACTAGAGGACAAGGTACAATCTTGAGAAATCACTAGACAGAGCCTTAAAGCCTGACCACATGTTAAGTTATCCTACATATGTTACTGAGGCTAGTGTAGCAAAACGAACATCTAACCATGGCTTTTAGGAGTAGTAGACAAACTTACCTTTTCAACAGCAAATGTTCTCATCACATATTCTGCTAGTAGCTCTGTTTCTATCAGGGTAACTTTAATGTCTTTATATATCTCGGTATCATCTGGCCAGTATTTGCAGCATTTGACCTTTAGAAAATAGAAGGGAAATTAAGGGCTTGGTTTTTCAGTTCCATCAATGATGGGTCAGTAGGATTTATAGGATAAAATTCACACACAAAAATCAAAGTGTTCATTTAAGAGCAAGGTGTTTTTTTCCCCTCCTACGTCATCTGTTCATTTTCTTCTCTCTCAAGAAGAAAATAAAATTTGAGTAATGGGAGAGGCCAAGCCTAGGAACTTGATCTGAAGTGAAGACAAATTTTATTTATACTAAAATTTTTCAGTTACATGAACCATTCATTTCCTGTGCATGGGAATGGCCTAGGCATTGAACCAAAAAAAGTAGTTTGCAATAGTGTAGATCCTCTGAATTTTAGCTTCCTTCTATTTAAGAAATCAATTGACAATTGATTTTTGAGGAAGAGTGAGCAGGATATCAGAGCCAAACTAAAGATTAGGAGTGTCACCCAGGGGGATGATTGATAATGTCCTCTAAAATAAAAATAAAACAACCATGAGATCTCTCAGATGAACCAGAGACATATATAAACTATAGATATATGAATGTAATTTGAGTTTGCACTTAATTCTAACCTTGATTTAAGAACAATTAGTTCTTCTGATATTGTCGGACTTGATGCTTGCCCTCATGAAGAGGTCACTGAAGATATATATATAGATACTATAGCAAAGTGTGGTGAAGAAACTAGATGACGCCTGACTATCAGAAGGGGTCTTAAAGGATTGCCATCAAATAAGCAGCTAAGTGAGATGCCAACTAACTCCCCATGGACACCAACCTGTGTGATTTCAAGGATCGTAAATAATAAAATCCAAATCTGAAGGAGGGAATGGTACCAGAACTTAAACTGTCAACACTTGCTTGCAGAAGGCTATGGATGCAAGTGGAAGTCCAAAATTTATTTGCAGGGTCCACACATGGATTAAGCCTCTGGTGAATCCCCTCTGATCAGACTTTGGGGATGTGAATAACCTTATCACTGTCAAGTCGATTATGGCAGATGTAGTTAGGGTAAGTGTAATATCATTTAATATGCCTGTTTACCCATTTTTAAAGGTTGTTTCAGAATAGAAGGAAGATAAAATTCAGAGGAGTCAAAATATTTCAGAATTCTTGAAAACACCTGACAATGTATCCCTGTGCTGCAACAGATCTAGAAAGAACTGAATTATATAGAAGGAGAAAATCACACGAGTCAAGGCTGGATCCATATAGGAAGGAAAATTCCAGTTTGGGAAAGTTTACAAAAAAAGAAAATATAGACTGAGAAAATGCCAAACACCTATGGTGAATTATATTTGTGTGGTATGGTATATGTCGTTGCTTTAGCTGCTTCTTACAGAAGTTTCTGGTAGGCGGGAAGATGTTAACCAGACACTTAAGGAGAGAGTGATGCAGCGGAGCAAAGATCAAGATGGTCCCTGCCTTCACTACATTTTCAGCGTTGAGCTTTTTCCCCCTCTCTCTTGGTAACATTATCTGTGATGATAGAAAGGGCTTATCCATAATATTTCAGAAATTTACTCACTGAGATTTGTGCTGGATCTAAAATATGCCAGAATAAAGGATAGCTACAGTTTTTGCAGCTCCTTCCTTGGTTGTACAACAATGTCAATTTTGAAGCAACCATCATTTCACGTATAGAGTTTCTAGCACTATGCTGTTGTTGTAGTTGTTTGGTGCAATCGAGCCAGTTTTGACTGAGAGCAAACCTACGCGTGACAGGACACAGCACGGTGTCTGGTCCTGTTTGAGCCATAGGTGCAGGCACTGTGTCTATTCATCTGTTGACCGTCTTCTTCTTTTTGCTGCTCCTCTACTTTAGCAAGGCTGATATTCTCTTCCAGAGAATGGTCTCTCTTAATAAAATGTCCAAACTACATGAGCGGAGTCTCACCGTCCTTGCTTCTCAGGAGCATTCTGGCTGCACCTCTTCTGAGACAGAAGTGCTTGTTCTTGGGCAGTCCATGGTACGTTCAATACTCTTTGCCAGTCCTGTCTTTCAGATACTTTGATTCTTCTTCCTTATTCTAGGTCTTCCTAGGCCTTCCTTATTCAATGCTCAACTTTCACATGCGTATAAAATGACTGAAAGTACCATAGCTTGAATCAGACACAATATACAATGCCAATTAATAATAAAGTTTATAAGATACTTATTTGATTCTGCTCTATATTGAGGGACTTGTTTTAACCTTTTGGTCACTTTGATATGTAAGTAGAAGGGAGCAGATAAACATAAAATGACAAATATAGTATCTGAGATGGCTTTTAAAAAATTAAATAATTCTTGATAGAGTTTTCATACAATTAAAAAATCCCGTATTTACCTGAAAGTCACAAGAGAACAAAACATATCCCCCACACCTGCAATCCGTGTTGTAGTACCGGTATCTTACTTAATAAATATGATTTTACTAGTGTAGGATGTAATTGATGTAGAAAATCAATTTTTCTCATCTTGAAAAATCTGATCACCTAGTCTTCCCGGTTTTCCAGGTTTTCAACGTAGATGAGGTTGGTGCTTCCATGCTGGTAGCGAACAGCCGCCCATTATCCTTAAGAAGCGACTGCTCTATTGGAAAGCAGACCCTGCCCAGCTTGTCATGATCCACATGGCCACCCACTACTCTGGCCTCCGAAGCCAGGCAGCATGACTGGCTGCGCCTTGGGTTTCTAGCATAGTCCGCATGCTGCAGGCAGATGGTGGTTGTCTCAAAACCGAGCAAATGAACAATCAGAAGATGGCTTGGTCTGCTCTGACTCACTGGGCAGCTTCGGTGGCTGTGCTGCCTGAGCGTCCCAGAGGAGCAGCGGATAGGGGAGGCTAATACGGGCTGTTTCCTCCAAGTTCCAGGGCAGAGGCACCTGGCTGGGTGGGCTGAGGAGGTGCAAGAGCCATTTCAGATCTGGCCCGCCTCAGCAGATCTCCCAGAATATCCTAAAATGGTTTGTCACATCTGTTTTTAGCCTACTAAAAATCTCTCTAAATTGGTTCTTTTAGTAGCTTTTTAACTTCTTAGGCTTCAGTCAAGTTATTATTTTGCTTAGAAGAGAAACGATTTTTTTAATAACGTCTGGGATGGAGCCATTCCATGCCTGAGGAATCCAGGGCCTGCAGTCACCTCCTCTCCTATAAGGTTAGAGTACAGAGTTGCTAAGTCTATTGATTCTCAGGTGCTCTTTGAGCAGGTAACCCACAAAATCAGATGCATCCTCTGCTCTCATCTTGTGCCAGGCTAGTTGCCTCCTACTAACCCCCGCACAGCGAACCTCCTCATCCTGTACGCAACAGCCTCCAGCCTAGGCAAGGCATCTGTGATCAGCACCATCTAATTACCTCAGTGCCTAGTGCTGCTTCAGTCAGCCCATCAATCAAGCAAATACTTACTGAGCACAGCTGCCTGCTCATTACCCTGCCGAGGACTGCAGGGGCTGATATGGTCTCTGCCTCCAAAGTTGCTGGCTTTAAAACTCACTATTTTGAAATAGCATAGGAAGCAGCGCATACAGCACCCGTGTTTCTGACTTTCTATGTAAAATTCCTTGAAGTGGGCCATTTTTAGCCAGTACCCTAAGTCTCCCATGTACATCAGAGCCAGAGGGCCCCTGGGGAGGGAAGTTAAATGTGTACCTCCTCAGACTGTTAGGTACAGGTGATACCGAAATCCCCACATCAGTGGCTCTCTAACTGTAGCACACATCAGAATGACCAGGATGGCTCCTTCAAGCACAGCATGCTAAGCCTCATCCGTGGAGTTTGATTTAGCAAGTCTGGAATGGGGATCAACAATTTGTATTTAGAACAAATTCCCCCAATGGTGCTATTGCTGCTGGTCTAGGGACTCTACTTTGAGTAGTGAGCACTTAGACATCACAACTTCACTGCAAAGGCTTTGGATTCAGAGTCCTGAATGAGAATGCTGGCTTGCTCGTGTAATGTTGATGTGCACGTACATATGTTACTCACACCTGCTGCACTTGAGGTACTTGATCTGGAAAGAGGGGTTGCTAGAGGTTTTTATCTCAGTGTCCTCAGGGTAATAATAATTCAGTGGTTCTCAAATTTGTGCGCACAGTAGCCTCACTTGGAGTGGCAGGTCTCTTAACAAACTCCAAAGCCAAGACCTTACTCTAAGTCAATGATCTCTGGGTGTGACACAGAGACATCAGGTTTGTTTTCCAAGCATCCCAAATGATTTCAAAGCACAGATGAGCTAGGTAAGCACAGAACTGAGAAAAGAATGCACTTAAACACTAGGTTTTATTGTAAGGACTTGAAAAATAAAAATCTGTATTCTTAAGTGATAATCTGGGTTTGGGGCTACTGGTTATGACAAGACTTTGGAGAATAAGGAGATGCTGGAGGGGCTGAGAGGAAGGAGGCTTCGGAGGAGGGCCAGGCTGGCCACTGACAACTGTGGTTGGTTTATGAGGCTGGAGGAAACCCTCAGAGATCCTTGGATACTTTCCTATACACCTTATTCTAGGGACTAAGAAGACTTAAGAAAGAGCTGGGGGTGGGGGGTGGGGTTGAGGGGCACATTCGTTATCCATTAGTGTGGTTTGATTATCTTCTCCAAGAAGTTAGGAGTAACAAGACAAGTAGAGCTCTGAAGAATCACATAGCGTGGCTGCTAAGAGTTTTAGTTGAGGAGTTCAAACCTAGGGTCTATTTAACCTTTGACTGCAACTCACCTGTCAGCTTGTAATACTGTTATGGCTTACGTGTGGCTGCGATGTTGGAAGCCATGCCACAGATCTTTCAAATGCCAGTAGGGCCGCCCGTGGTGGATGGGTTTCTGTGGAGCTTCTAGGTTATGATGGGCTAGGAAGGAGGACTTGGTGACCTACTTCCAAAAAAAGGCTGATATTAACATTATCTGATATACTGTTGGGTAATGAGACTTTTAAGTGGAAAGCCATTAAAATATGTAACTGGGGAAAGAGCTGATTCTTCAAAGTAGAGCCAACCCTAACAAAATGGATGGGGTAAAGTTTTCAAGACTTTTACTTGCTGCTGGGGAACAACTTAAATGGAAAAGGAAGAGCTGTAAACAGCCATTAATAATTGGAATGAGAAAAAATGAAGTACGAATCTAGGAAAATTGGAAGTTGTCAAAAAGAAAGTGGAACACATAAAGATGAATATTCTAGCCAGCAGTGACTGAACTGGCCATTGGAATCAGAAAATCATGTACTTTGCTGAGAATGAAAAAGTGAAGAGGAAATGGTATAATATTCCTCATCAAAAAGCACATTTCAAAATATTTCCTGAAGTACAACACTGTCAGTTATATTAGTGACGATTAGTGAATATGGCTATTATTAAAATTTATGAGACCAAGGATGAAGAAATTGAGTAGTTTTACCAACTTCTGTTGTTTGAAGTTGATCAAACACACAATCAAGATACACAATCTCGAGGAGAAAACAATGAGACCGATGATTCCAGGGTCACATGGGAGAGGGGAAGGTGTTTATCTGGCCTATCTTGTATAGATAGATATATCATCTGGGGTATTACAGGCTTGAAGATAAACAAGTGGCCATCTATCTAGGAAGCAACAAAACCCACATGGAAGAAGCACACCATCCTGTGTGATCACGACGCACAGACAGGATCAGGTATCAGGCATCAGAAGACACCAAACAATCATATTGAAGCCAATGAGGCAGGAGCAGGGTGGAGACCCAAAGCCCATAAGTAGACAACTGGATATCCCCTCACAGAGGGGTAACAGGAAGAGGTGAGCCATTAAGGATGCCATATAGCATGGATGAAATAGACAACATTCCTCTAGTTTTTTCATGCTTCCTGCCCCCCACTATCATGACTCTAGTTCTACCTTACAAATCCAGCTAGACCAGAGCATGTACACTGGTACAGATAACAGTTCTCAACTGACAGAATCCAGGGCAGATAAACTCCCAGGAACAATCATGGGAGTAGGGTGTAGTGGGAGAAAGTGGGGGGAGGAAGGGGGAACTGATCGCAATGATCACCCCCCTCCCAGGGTGACAAACAACATAAACATGGGTGAAAGGAGACAGTGGACGGTGTAAGATGTGAAAATAATACTAATTTATAATTTATCAAGGATTCATGAGGGTAGGTGAGTGGGGGAGGGAGGGAAAAAGAATAGGAGCTGAAACCAAGGGCTCAAACAGAAAGAAAATATTTTGAAAATGATGACGGCAACATGTACAAATGTGTTTGACACAATGGATGGATGAATTGTTATAAGAGCTGTAAGAGCCCTCAATAAAATGATTTCTTAAAATTAAAAAAAAAATTATAAAGACTACTTTTTTTGGATCCCAAAGGGGTAATTTTGAAGTTTGCAAAGATTTAGGAAGATAACAAGGGTTATTAAGAAGTTGTAAGAAAATGGCAAACTGCATGATGATGAAGTCCAGGAAAGTTACATTATGCACCTGCTCCTGCTTCAAGGATAGCAGAAGAAGGATATCCTCTGAGAAATTCATGGAGAAACTTTACCCAATCCACTGTATAGCCCTCATGTTTCCCTTCAAATTTCCTTTGTTCTCCAAACTCAAAGAAACGTAAAAGGAATACCAACTGAATCCCTCAAGAATGCTGAGACGGCTTGTTTTGACGAAGTATAGCTTGAAGAGTGTAGAGTTCTTCAGGGAAGAGAAAGAGATAAGACACACTGCCTTCAGAAGTATATAGATCTAGGTGTTGGATGTAATGAGAAAAAATAGCTTCAAATTTTGATATTTTTGTTTAGAAAGGTTTCCATAATTTTACAGCAATATTTTTGGACTTGTGTTTGTACATACATAAAAATGCACATATACATATATGCATATGCCTGCATATATATATACTGGTATATTTATATTTGTGATAACTCTATCAGAATAGAGTTTAGAAAAAAATGGTTTTGATGTTTTAAATAAGATATCTCATTTTTTTAGGTGTACAATGTAGGGCTTAGTATGTAAGTGAAAATATGTAACATGCTTTCAATCACATTACAGTGAACTGGGGGTTTCTCCCTGCTTTATTCTGAGACGATTTGCTTTATTCTTGTTTCCTTTTCCAAGATCAACACCTAATGCACTACCAATGAATCGTTTCCCACTTAAATGAATTGGTTTTACAGGTGCGCTCCTCCTTTTGCCTTCCCATTCGACCATCGCTTACCTTTGACTTAAACAGACTGGTTGTCCAAATTGGATTGATCCACATGAAGCAATGAGTCACTGTTGATTAGACATTTTGGATAAAATAACTATTTCTGTGCAAAGGACACCCCATACGAGATGCAAATGTCACATCTGCGGTCACACAGAATATGGGGATGTGCAGTCACTCTGCTTCCACTCGCTCTGCTGCTGTTCTCACCAACGTTACATACACTGTTGCTATGCAGGCATCTTGATTAAATTATGATACGTGTTCTCTGATGTCGGTCAGTCACATGCTCTCTAAGGACTCCTTTCTGACTGCAAGTATGAACCCTACCAATGGATATTGCTGAGTGTGGGACACAGAGATGTGCTTGGATGGTAACATTGACTTATTGTGTGGTTGGTAAGCTAGTGGGTTGTTGTAAACTATTGTGACAACTTTTGTGAAGAGTATGTTCTTTTAACAAGCAGTTTACTGCTGTCAGCTTAGGCCATTTTCAAAAGAAGGCCCACAAATGAAGGAACGAGCTGGTTATATCGTTTATGGCCTGCATCAAATACAGGCCCAGCACTGACAGACTTTGTCTCCTTGTTACCCAAGCACGCACTGCTCTCTATTCCATATTGTCTATGACGTTTATGTATAATAAGGCAGAGAAAAGCGGGTGACAGCTCTCTCCTAAGGAAGTGATGCACCTCGAGTTTTTTTTTTTTTTTTTGCATTGTTCATTTTAAAAGACTCAGGCTCATAGCTTTTCTCCTGCAACTGGTATTCAGAACATATCTTTCTTGATCACCATCCCCTGTGTTTTCCCTTCCTCATCTTATGCAAATAGTCTCACTGTTCCACTCTGGCTGGTTCAAATCCTTCCTTCTATTAAAGTGCAACCCCTTGCCACATTTTCCAAAGTTTTCTTAGAATTCTTGCTAAAACAACCCTTTACTGCCACTGAGTTGATTCTGACTCACAGTGCCCCCACCGCACCGAGGCTCCCAGAGTTCTTTAATCAGAAACAGTCCTTCTCTGCATGGTGACAAACATGGATTATAGTCAACTATTTATCTATGGCATATTACAGCATTTCATGTTCCTTGAGAGCAAGTGAGTTATATACCATATAAACTCATGTGAAAGCTGAGTTTTTCAGCATATTTTCAATGTAGTTTTTGTGGTAAAATTAGGTGCCTCGGCTGATATTCGGGTCGGCTTATACTCGAGTCCATACAGTATTTCTCAGTGCCATGAATATTGTATTTACTTCCTTAAATACTGAATAAATTGAATTGAGAAGCCTACCTTTGGCTTCTTAATCATGGAGTAGCTAAGGAAGAAATGATGAAGTAAAATAACTCAACAGAAAATTTAACAGGGAAGCTAGAGAAGACAAAGTAAAATATTAAAACAAAATAAGCAGATACCTCCCAGTAGAATACCAAGAAAAGGAAGAACACACTCAACACTTCTTGAGCTGAAAGAACTGCAGAACACAAGTCCAAACCTCCAGTTCAATGCTAAAAGAGTCTACGGACAGAACACTGAATGGTGCAGGAAGCATTGAGAAAAGATGGAAAGAACACACAGAGTTATTGTCTCAAAAAGGACTAGTCAACATGTAACCATTTCCAGAGGCAGGATATAATCAAGGACTGATAGTCTTGAAGGAAGAATAACAAATGGCACTGAAAGCATTAGTCAAAAACAAGTCTCCAGAAATTGATGGAATACCAATTGATTTGCTTCAACAAGCTGATATCATATGTGCCAAAATATAGGGAAGACAGTTACCTGGCCAACCAACTGGAAGAGATTAATAATTGTAATTCTAAAGAAAGGTAACCCAACAGAATGCTCAAGTTATGGAAGGGCATTACTAATATAACATGCAAGTAAAACTTTGCTGAAGATCACTCAATGGTGGTTACAGTAAGACATCAACAGGGAACCGCACAGAATACAGGCTGATTCTGAAGAGAAAGCGAAACAAGGGAGACCACTGCTGCCATTAAATGGATCTTGGCTGAAAGCAGAGAATACCAGGAAGAGGTTCATTTGTGTTTTATTTATTTTGCAAAGACATTCAATTGTCCGGATCATAGCGAACTATGGATAACATTGAGAAGAACGGGAGTTTCATCATACTTCCTTGTGTTCATGAGGGGCCTGTCGTTGTTGGAAGAGAACAGAGACATACTGCATGGTTTAAAAGCAAGGAGGTGTGTGTCAGGGTTGTCTCCTTGAAAGATGCTTAATAAATCTATATGCTGAGCAAATACTCTGAAAAGTGCACTACATGAAAATACGAAGAAGAACAAGATATTGGGATTAGAGGGAGGTTTATTAACAATCTGCAATATGTAGATGACACAATCTTGCTTACTTAAAGTGAGGAGGAATTGAAGCACTTGCTGAGGAAGATCAAAGATTTCAGCCTTCAATATGGATTAAAACTCAATGCAAGGAAAACAGAAATCCCCACAACTGGTTCAATAAGTACTATCACGATAAACAGGAAAAGTATTGAAGTTGTCAAGGGTTTTATCTTAGTTGTATCCTCAATCAATGCTCATTGAAGCAGCACTCAAGAGATGAGTGATAAATTGCATTGACGGCAATTATACTGCATAAGAGCTCTTTAAAATGTTGAAAGTCACTTTGAGGACTACAACGCTCTTAACGTAAGCCATGGTACTGTCAAGCACTTCAAATGTATGTGCCAGTTGGACACTGAATAAGGAAGGCTGAAGAAGAACTGATGCAGTTGAGTTATGGTGCTGGTGAGGAATATTGAAAGCACCACAGACTGCCACAAGAATAGCACCTCTGTTTTGGAAGATGTACAACCAGATGCTCCTTAGAAGTGGAGATGGCAGGACTTTATCTCACAGACTTTGGACGTGTTGTCAGCAGAGACTAGTGTTTGGTAAAGGTTACTAGACTTGGGAAAGGAGGAGGACAGTGGAATAGAGCAAGACCATGGATGAGATGGATTGACACAGTGGCTACAACAAACGGCTCAATTAAGCACCAGTTGTGAGGATGGTGCAGCACCAGTCAGTCTTTTTGTTCTGTTGTCATTAGAAGTCAGAACTGCGCTGAGGGCACCTAGCAACAAGCCTTTGGGTTAAATTGTGAACAAGACAAATGGATCTCTCTGGTTGACTTTATAACCTTTCCCAGATGGGAAGTGAGATCCCTGGGTGGATAACACCTCAGAGGTTCTGCAGAGCAGCCAGAGAGGCCTGTATTCTGGAAGACCATGTGGCACAGAGGAGACTGCAGAAGGCTTCTCTCCTGCAGCTCAAAACTGAATTTCTATTAGTGCCTTGTTTCCCGTATGTAACATGACTCATAGGGTATCCTGGATGGTGGTGACATGGCAGTGCCTAAATGAAAATTGTCCCTGGGTACATTCCTCCCTGCTTTGTGTTACAGTTATGGTCATTGTGCTTCAGTAAGTGCTGAGGTTCCAGCAGTAACAGGTAACTCGCGACCCTCAGGATTCGAACAGCAGAGGAGCTATGCTTTGCTTCTAAGCTTAGGGGAGGGGTCTGAGGACTATGTTACCACCTGACCCCAACTTCAGGTGGTTCATGACCAAATTCTCCCATGGAACTTCATGGAAGTACACCTGACCAGTGTGCAAAGCACTGGGCTGCGAGGAAGATCAGCTTGAAGAAGTGGGGAGCGTACAGTGGGTTACCTTATTATTCAATCATCACAATAACCCCATGAAACAGGGTATTTATTGACATGTTATCCGGTATTTTATAGATGAGGAATCAGTGGCTCAGAGACATGCTCAAGTCCATGTGATTGGCTTGGGGAAGAGCCAGACTGGAACGAAAGATTTCTAATGTTCTGATTTAGTGTGCTCTAGGAAAGGTGTGTGTCTGGGCTGTGTTCTCCCACAATCTGGATGCTGAGCAACTTACCAGCGAAACTGGATTATACGAAGAAGAATGTGTCATCAGGATTGGAGGAAGCTTATTAACATCTGATATTATGCATATGATGCAACCTTGCTTGCTCACAGTGAGGAGAACTTGAAATATTTGCTGATGAAGATCAAGTATTTCAGCCTTCAGTATGGATTACCACTCAATGTAAAAAACACCAGAATCATAACTGGACTAATAGGTAACATTATGATAGATGAAGCAAAGACTAGAGCTGTCAAGGACTTCGTCCTGCTTTGTACAGTCAAAATATCAGAAGACACGTTTCGTTGGGTAACTCTGCGGCACAAGACCTCTTTAGAGGATTGAAAAGCAAGGAGGTTACTTTGAGGACTAAGGTGCGCCTGACCAAACCCATGGTGTTTTCAATTGCTTCATATACAGGTGAAAGTTATGAAGGAACTGAATAAGGAACATCTAAGAACCGATGTTTTTGAACTGGGTACTGGAGAAGAATATTGAAAGTATCATCGGCTGGTAAAAGGATAAACAAATCTCTCTTGGAAAAAGTACTCCTTAGCCAGAGCACTTGGTCAGATGGCTCCTTAGAGGGAAGGAGGGGAACAATTGTGAACACGGCACAGGACTGTGCACTGTTTCGTTCTACTGTTGCTATGAGTCGGAACTAACTTGCAGCACCTGACAACAACAACAACAATAAATAATGAAAAGTGTGCTAAAAATCATCACAAGGGGCAGACTATCCCAATTGTATGGGGATACAGTGAGGAAAATAAAATTGCTAATGAAGAAATAACAAAAGTTTCTTTCTTAGCAAGAACAGCATTTAAAATTAGGATTGAAAGAAGAGTCCTATCAAAATAAGTAGTAGAGGGAAGGAGGCAAAGAAGGGTGCTCTATATCCAAGACAATTGCCACTAGCCAGAGGTAGCCACTATCAATCATCTTAATAGGACTGAAGGAGCTTTCTAGTTGCCTGGGAGCCGACTGGGACTCCTGCTGACTTCACGCGGAGTAGGTTTGCTCCACAAGGTTGACTTGGCTGCAATCATCACAGAGCAGTTTTCAGGCCTTTCTCCCAGAGCATTCGGGTTTGGACTCCCATCTTTCTGTTAGCAGTCGAGTGTTTAACTATTGGCACCACAGCGCATTTGAGGAATGGCAAATATCTTCTCAGGCTGGCTGTTTTAATACTTATTAGAGAATAGTGGGAGGTAAGCGAGCTGGCGGATAGAAGCCACTCTGTAAACAGCAAAGGCAACCATGATACTGAGATGTAGCCTTTTTTTCCTGGCTCTAACAGGGATCAGTGAGACATTCTAAGTAGATAGATGACAGCTCAATGACTATTTTTCAAAATAGAAATTCACATGGCAATGATGTACAAAATGGGCAGTAGAAGACAACGGAAAGCTGAGATGACCAATGTGGAGGCCATCTCCACAGCTGGGGTGACTGACTGGGATAATCCTCTCAAGGGACAGCCATGCGGCATCTGTGAGGGCTGGCAGATCAGGAAGAATAAGAAATGGACTGCATTTCACACGGAGGTGACAAGCAGAGGTGGCAGGGAATCGAGGACTGAGAATAGGATGCAAGTTTAGTTTCTGAGGTGCTGTGAAGAACTGGGGGACACGGGCATAGAAATGTGCAATGAACAGTTGAGAATTTCAGTGATATGAAGTCGAGGAGGGAGGGAAGGCTTGACGGTATCATTCTGGAATCAGCTCTAGTAATGTGATAATGAAACGACAACAAGCGGATTGAGATAGAGAGAACAGGTGGTTGAATGAGTAATATTGAACTGGAGGATACACTGTAACTGCAGGTGTAACTCAGAATCTTCCTGGTTTGGTTCCAGACCACCACCATAAAGCAAACGTGGCACTTAAGCAAGTTATACACACACACACACACACACACTTGATTTTCTCTGTATATGAAATGTATGCTTACTCTAAATGCATTCTATTAGGTGTGCAATAGCATTATGAGAAATTGTGAAAGACTTTGTGACCTTCCCCCATGTGACAGAGACATACAAAGTAAGCACGTGCCGCTGGACAAGGACCCTGACGCAGGTTGCCACAAATCATCAATGTGTAAAAAAGGACCAAAAAAAAAAAAAGCAATAAAGCAGAATGGAATACAAAATACCATCCTTCACTATCTAGCTCATTTTAAAAAGGTCTGTGAATGATAAAAGTGAGTACTCAAAACAGAAACTGTTCTGCAATGTCTGTACAGATAATTTACCTCTTCCCTTTGATATCGGACTTGGATGCTTTAGAACAACTGGAGAGAATTTGTTAGAGGTGTTACCATTCTTGTGCATTGTTAGGTATGACTTAAGTCATTCTTGTTTGTAAGCAATATGTACATATTTTATAAAGGGACCATCCTGCCTCCCCTTTCCTCTTCTCTCCATCCGGGACCTACTGCTATTGCAGAACAGCTGCTGTGGTGACAGTGCCACTTGGAATCACCATGTATTATCCTTGCAGGTCCATTAGAAAGTGAATTTGGAAATCTGGTGTTCACCTGACATTTTTCTCTCACTAATTTTTTTAGTGACAAATTCGTGAAGGGAGTTAGATTAACCTTTGTAAGTTGATCATGTTCTTTCAAGCATCCATTTCAGTAGCTTCCACAGAACTCTTTATTGATCGAGGTTAACATTTCTGGTTCCTATATCTCTTTGCTCCCAAACATTCTCCCACCTGTTATCAGAACTCTTCACTGCAAACTCAACAATAAATTTCCTAAATGACTCTGAGACCTAATTTGGATTTTTAATAAACAGTCACATCCTAATGAGGTCTTCAAAAACTGACTAAATATGTTTAGAAATCATTAGCTCAAATTACCGGTGCAAAAATCTCCTTCGGGACCCTCACAGATTTGGTTATAAAACTGCTGGCAGATGGATGAATGTAACAATACCACTGAGTGTTTGAACCACTACACAAATGGCGTGGATGTAAAAGCCTGGGTAACAGGCTCTTGGATTAAACGAAAAAAGCACAATGTCCCTCAGGTGGGTTCATTAAAAAGGGAAAACAATCACAACACATTCCAGTGCCATTTAAATGGCAGGTGTGCAGCAGTCTGCAGGTGCCAGGGAAACTGACAAGGGTCCTCTCCCAGGGCAGGCGGGCTGGGAGGGGCTGCCTGGTGTGACAAGGCAGTTGTAGATAATGACAGGTTCCCGCAGATGTACTGTGGACCCCGCTGGAGGGGAGCACAGCATTTGTGTCTCCTGCACCAGGTGCGAGACAGGGAAGCCTCCCAGTGGCTGCAGCAGCAGCAATTAAAGTCTTCTAAGGCAGAGCGCTTCAGGGCAAAAGCAGGGAGGAAGCAGGTTGCAACTCGGACTTAATGACTCAACAGCAAGTCTGTGTAAACAAACAAGCACTGCCCGCTCATGCCTTATTCATTCTGGGCCCACAGTGTGTAGTACACACGGTAAGGGGGAGCTCAGCCCTCAGACTCATGCCATTTTGATTTCTGAGGGGCTTGCATTTGTTATTTTGAAGTGTGGAAAACGGGACAGTCAGCTGTGAACACAAGAGCAAGAGTATAAATGGGAAACAGCCTGGGAAAAATTTAGCACCTTTCCCAGAGGGCAGGTGATCTCTCTTTTATTTTTAAATCATTTTATTAGGGGCTCATACAACTCTTATCACAACCCATTCATACATCAATTGTGTAAAGCGCATTTGTACATTCATTGCCCTCATCATTCTCAAAACATTTCCTCTCCACTTAAG
>NW_022103955.1:1435244-1439883 GCF_000313985.2 Echinops telfairi
GGTGTGCTTCTTCCATGTGGGCTTTGTTGCTTCTGAGCTAGATGGCCGCTTGTTTACCTTCAAGCCTTTAAGACCCCAGACGCTATACCTTTTGATAGATTGGTACCATCAGCTTTCTTCACAAGAATGCTTTTCTTTTCAAGGTAACTGATCTTAAAAAACTTAAACACCAAACTCTCTGCCATCAATTCTATCTCATAGTGACCCTGTCAAAAAACAAAACAAAACAAAACAAAACCCCCAAACCAAACCAATACTCCCTGCAACAGACCTCATAGGACAGAGCAGACCTGCCCTTGTGGGTTTCTGAGACTGTTCAGGGAGTAGAAAGTCTCACCTCTCTCCACTGGATTGGCTGCTGATTTGAACTGCTGGCCTTGTGATTAGCAGCCCAGCTCAGAACTACTATGCCACAAGGGTTCCTAAGCTCCTATCGCTTGTATAGGAATACCTCGGTGGGTTTCCAAGACTGTACATCTTTACAAGAGTACAAAGCCTCATCTTTATCCTGTTGGATTCAAACTGCTGACCTTGTGATAACAGCGCAATGGATTTACCTATCCTGGATATCCTATCCAGGACAACATACCCCTAAACCAAACCAAACGAAAAACCACACCACCACAGCAAAAAACACAACTCAACGCAAAACAACAACAAAACCCCTAAGGACGATCACATAATAAACCAGAGAAAATCTCAGTAGACAAGAAACCAGGAATATTAAGAACTAGAATAACTTTAAAATGGGTGTAAAGGGAGATTAAATGATAAGGTGTTAGATTTTAACCTAACTGAATCTTCTACAACAATCTACTTTCCATTGCCTTGTGTATGATTGCAAAACTATTCAAATCCCCAGGGAATAAACTGGAGGCTTATTCCACGTGTATTTCCCCTTGTTTCTTACCATCATGTGATGTAGGTGCGTGTAGGCATTCAACACATTTTGGAAAATGATTCAGAGGCAGTCAACACATTTTGGAAAATGATTCTGAATTGAGTATTGATTTCAGGGGGGCGAACACAAGTAAATGAAATTGGGGGTAACTTTAGCTTATCAGTTTCTTTAGTTAACTTCCTCTTAAAATACTCAGTGCCAAGGAGTCATTTCTGACTCAACAATGCTCCCGAACAAAACAGAACTGCTCCGCAGGGTATCCCAAGGTGGTATAGGTATGAGGGGGATTAAAAGAGTTTGTGGCCAAATGAAATGGAAAGATAATGAAAATGTTCTATGAACTTTAAAAAGCTCATATATGTGTGTGTGTGTGTGTGTGTGTGTGTGTGTGTGTGTGTATGTATCTTAGGTATTTTAGAAACACGAGGGTTTCACTAGCATCGGTATTTATTTAGTCCTTGCCATTAGGTAGTGACTTTTCTCCCTAGGTGACACATAATTTTGACAAGAAAATTATGAAACAGGTACTTTTATTTCTCCACTCTACTAGAAGATCTCTTAGAAGAGAGACTCTGAAGCTGTGGCCATGCTGGTCATGGAGTGAGGAGCGACAGGTGCCAGACTCTTAGCCAGGTCATACATTCCTGTGCACTGTCTCCCTCCCAGAGAATCGTCTCTCCTTATCTGAGCACTTTACTGGTATTTCTTTCATTGTGTAGAAAAAAAAATTACATTTTAATGCAATCTGATTTGTTAATTGTTTTCTTAATGCATTGGGCTTTTGGTTGCTCGAGTTGCATATAACACGAAACGGGACCCTGTAAAGGAAAACAAATGCGCCCCTTGTGTTTTCATAATTTAACATTTCATTTTGGAAATAATCCCATAGCATGCCAACACGGAGATTATAACACTTGAAGAGTTTCCTGATTGATTGGGGAACAACCCTTACAGAGCATTAATACAGATTAAGTAATATAAGACCTTGCAAAACTGAGGCACAGGCAAGTAAAAACTAAGCAGAGAAGACGCTGGAATTCTAACCTAATGATTTACTACAGTGAAGCACACTGCCTGTTGAGTTCAATTTTTGAGTGAAGAATATAGTCAAACCCAAGGGAGCATCAATGAGTTTTGACATGCCGCAAGCGTTTATGCTTAGATGTGCTTTAGTGTGCTCAATATAGCCAGCTAAGAACTGCTTTTAAATCTTGAGTGCCTTTCCTGTCTGTTGCTATCGCAACAAATGAAAGCAATGCAGGCTATGTTTACTGATAATTTATAAGCAAGTGCAGAAGTGCAATTGGAGGCCCTGTAATAGTTAATGTTGTATGGAGTATATCTAATACTTCCCAAACTAAGCTCAGGCCTTACTTTATATTACAAATTGAACAACACAGAAAATGGTAATGTACAGGATACATCTGACTTACTCTTCCAACTTCCACAAGATTGGTCACCATAATTATGCTTGCAGTGTTTTCATGCCACACCATCCTCCAGAAATCGTAGATGGTCTCTTGCATTGGTCCTGGAGCAAAACGTAAGCAGTCAGTTTTCAAAAGGAACATTTCTAGGTTGAGCACATAATTCTATATAGTCACATGCCATTTTTTTACTGTGCAGATGGGCAAATGCAAAAAGGTACTTTTCTGTTAAAAAAGAGTCTACAGAAAAATCATATTTTTCATTCATGGTTGAATTTTCTTCATGCATAAAGCCTATCTGCATTTGAGTTGTTTCTTTTCACTTTTAAACTACTACCATGAAAGATAGTTATTTCTCCATCATTTAGCTATTTATCTCTGTAATACTCAAGAGTGAAATAAAAAAAAAAAGATAACATTACTCTTCCTGCTAACAACTGCCAGATATCCAGGAAAATGGTATATAGAATGAAATGAGCCTGTATAGGAAAAATGGCCTTTTCTGGCTTCTAATATTTTGCTTATTCTATGCTGTCTGTCAAATTAATTTTCTTTTTTGCTTGACTTTCTAAAATGAGTGAGAAGCTAAGAATTTCAAGCGGTTGAACTTCCTCGCACAGAATATGATGATTCCTGGTAGGGCACGATCAGGCGTCTACTCCTTACACTCTTGGGATCTCAACATTAAAAAGCTATTTCTTATCAGCAGGGGAAAGGGGAAATATGCATTACGAAATGCCAGTGCTTCAGTTACATTCAGGTATAGAAACTTGGACTTTTAAATGGATTTTTTTTCCAGACTGAAAAATAAAACTTTAATTTGTGCCTGTGCAGACTTGGCTGTAACACTATATATGAACATAAGACAGTAAGAAATGTGAGTCTGAGGGGAGGTCAACAAGGATTGCTGGAAAATCATAGAAACCTTTATTTTAGAAAAACACACCAAAAGTGTTTCTTGACCTCCCCTAATTCTAGACATTCTTGAAAGTGGCATTTCCTTCCATCTTTCTAGCCCTGCCCCATAATTATGTGCTCTTTGATTTATACCACGTACAAATGAGTTCTTGTAGTTGTTTTCCTTTTACATATATTTTTTTAGGGGGTGGAGAGAAGACAAAAAGAAGATGGAAGGGGCAAGATCAAGGTTTAAGGGTAGATAGGCTAAGTCTTCACAATGAAATTCTCATAGGACTACTTTCGCTAACCTTGAAGTGCATGATTGAGATGGGAAATTCCACAGCACAACTTTCTTGGCCTTTTTCTCACTTATGCAATTTCAATTAAAAAATTAAAAAACAACTCCTTCCATGTTCTTATTGTGTCCTTCAAGAAAACTTATCAATATCAAACCTTTAATCCCCTCACGCAGTCTCATAATCTGAGTCTGACCTCTCTGCCTTGAATTTAACTGGCTGATTAGATCTTTTGGAAGCCACAATCTTAATTGGAACGCCCAACCCCTGTTGCAAACACTGTGATGAGACCTGTAGTTGTTAAAGGCTGCTCACTTGTCTCTGACTCAGAGTCGCCCTATGTAGAACAGAATGAAACGTGGCCTGGTGCTGTACCAACATCCCTAGGTTTGACTCTTGTTGTAACCGCTCTATCAATCCGTGTCTTTGAGGCTCTTCCTCGTTCTCACTGACTCTGTATTTTACTAAGCATGATGTCTTTCTCCAGGTTCCTCCTGATGACATGTCCTAATTACGTGACATCTTAGGTATACTTCTTCCAACCCAGATTTTTTGTTCTGTTGTCAGTGTATGGCATATTTAATATTTTCCACCATAATTCAAAGTCACTAATTCTTCTTCAGTCTCCTTTATTCACTTTCTACATTTTGCAAGTCTTCCAAATGGCATCTTTAAAGAGATTTTCTGCAAACATTTTTTGCTAAGTAAAGCTATAATTAATTATTGAGAGAGCTTGTCTTCAGGCATCACAGAAAAATGTTCAAGCACTTATTGTTTGGAAACAACCCCAGCATGTATGAACTGGAACCCCAGTAGCCATATTTCTGGACTTACTTTTGTATGTGCTAGAAACACAATTTCAGAGGCCTGTCGAGTTATACGGCATATGAACAAACATACAAATGTTCAGGATGTATGCTGGGATCAGAAATTAACTGCAGTATCTTGACATTATAGGTTCCTGGATTATGAGCTCAAATATTTGAATTTGAGATTTGCCTCTGTCTTTATTTATTTATTTTTTTTCTTTTTTAACATTTTATTAGGGGCTCATACAACTGTTATCCCAATCCATACACACATCAATTGTGTAAAGCACATTTGTACATCGTTTC
>NW_022103955.1:1441381-1487392 GCF_000313985.2 Echinops telfairi
GACCCCAAGGGCTCAAGTGGAAAGCGGGTGTTATAAGAATGATGAAGTCAACATATGTACTAATGTGCTAGACACAAATGATGCATGTACAGATTGTGATGAGTTGTATGAGCCCCTAATAAAATGGTTATTAAATTTGAAAAAGTATCAGGGTTAATTTGTGAAATCATGAAGTTAAATGTACACACAGGCAATTTTATAAATATAGAATGGAAATCAAAGTACATTTAAAGATATTTATTAATGCTTTGCTCCCTGGGCTGAGACTTGGATGCTGAGACTGCGTACACCTTCTTTTTGACCATTACAAGTTAAATCCTTGCTCATTTTCAAGGAGTCCTTGAGTGAAGCAATCAGCCAATGTGATCGGCTGTTCACGGGAAAATTGGAGGTTTGAGTCTACCCAGAGGTGCCTCCAGAGAAAAGCATGGATTTTACTTCTGAAAATCCAGCCACTGACAACTCTACATAGCACAGTTGTACTCTAGCACACCCAGGGTTGCCATGAATCACAGTCAACTCTGAAGCAATTGGTTTGTTTCACTGTGAAAGGCTCTTCTGACTCTCCACAACACAGCTTTCCTCATTTCTTTTGCTGCTTTGTGCTACATCCTCGTCCTCCCTGTAACACTGAATTGATATCCTGAGGCCTCTATAGGAACCCTTTAGGAGACCAGGTGGAAGCCTCAAGAGCCATGTCAGCCCTTCTACCTTGGCGCGCCCTTCTCCTGCCATGTATGTTGAAGATGTAAGCGACATTTAATCCACAGTCACAGAGGTAAGTAGTGAACATCAGATTCCACCAGTCACTATACTTCTCACTGTTAGAGAGGCAATTCATGGTGTACACAATAGCTTGTAATTTATTCAGAAGAAAACAGAAAGAATCTGAATTGTTGGTCAAACAGATAGCTTTCCCTAGGTGACCTTTGAAACAAAGGGATGACTCAGATATTGTTTGCTTCCTTCGCTAGATATACCAAGAGGTTAGGAAGTTCCAGGTATTTTTCTGATGCCGATGGTGACAGTGGATGAATGAGATGTTCTAGTTCGCGGAGAGCATGGACATGAGGCCATCTTTCAATGCCTACAATGAGTCCTAGAGAAACTCTGAAGTAGAGCCTCTGTTCTGTGCTTCTACCCAACACACTGCCATTGCAAGCTGGTTATGACTCAAAGCAACCCTGTAAGACCGAGCAGAATTGCCCCTTTCGGTTCTGGAGACTGCAAACAGTTTTATGAGAGCGGATAGCCTCGCCTGTCTTATTCAGAAGGGCTGGAAAATGAGAACTGTTGACCAATAAATAACCCACAACACCACCAGGATTTCCTTCTGTGCTTCCAACTCAGTGGTTCTCAACCTTCCTAATGCTGTGGCCCTTTAATACAGTTCCTCATGTTGTGGTGACCCTCCCAAACATAAAATTATTTTTGTTGCTACTTCATAACTGTAATTTTGTTATTGTTATGGGTGACCCCTGGGAAAGGGTCATTCCACCCCCAAAGGGGTCACGACCCACAGGTTGAGAACTGCTGTTCTAACTAAAACCAAACCTACAGCCATTGAATTGGTTTTGATTCAGAGAGACCCTTTGGGTTTCGGAGGCTTTAGGTGTTTGTGGAGCAGACAGGTCCATCTTTCTTCCATGGAGTGCTTGGTGCCTTTCAACAACTGACCTTAGGGTTAGCTGCCACCAGAGGTCCTCTGGGCATCTAAAGTGCCCCTTAATTATTCTTCCTTAATATTCAACATCTTTTTATTACTTACCGTATATACACATGTATAAGCCAAGTTTTTCAGCACATTTTTAATGCAGTGTTTGTGGTAAAATTAGGTGCCTTGGCTGATATTCGGGCCGGGTTATAGTCAATTATATATGGTATCTCAAGTTACCCTGGGAGGGGATTATGGTTGCTTGGTTTACTGGTTTAAGGAATACCTGACACATGGCAGGAGCTTGATTAATAAAGAGATGAATGAATAAGTCTGTATGCTGTTATTTTCAAGTGCCATCAAGTCGCTTCTGACCTCTAGCGACCCTATGCACCACAGAAGGACACACTGCATGGTCCAGCACCATCCTCACAACTGTTCCTCTGCTTGAAGTTATTATTGTAGCCACTGTGTCAATCTATCTCATTGAGGGCCTACCTCTTTTTTGCCACCCCCCAAATTTACACATGCACAAAGTATGTAAGATGCAGTCTTGCCATCCTTGCTGTTAAAGAGGACTCTGGCCTTATTTTTTCCAATTCAAATGGGCTTGTCCCTTTTCTAGTCCATGGCACTTTCAATATTCTTCTCTAGCACCGCCATTCAAACACATTGATTTGTCTACAGTCTTCCGTATTCCATGTCCAACTTTCACATGCACATGATACAAAGGAGAATTACTATGGCTTGGGTTGGGTACACCTTAGTCCTCAAAGAAACATCCTTGCTCTTCAATGGAGGACAGTCGGAGCCCAAACTCATCTGCAGAACATCTAGCCCGATTAAGCAGCTGACAGGTCCCCATGAGATTCCTCTAGATGTAAGTATTTCTCACTTGTTCTATGACAAAAATTTATTTTCTGGCCCTAAAATGTTGGTCATTTCTTTTTTACCCAGTATTTGTGTTTTTAACCCCATATTATTATTTTATCCTTACTACCTTTTTTGTTTGTTTCTGTTGGGTTTACCAGTTTTCAAAGCACAGGAGTAGAGGCATAGATATAAGAACTGATGCAAGGATTTATAGGGGTGGGGGGCGGGGGAGCAAACAATGTATGTGGGAGGGGGCGGAAGCACTCTAGAATTGATGGTGATTACACAACTCACTTTAAAAGTGACAACCATGGTGGGGGGGGATGTTCTAAAATTGATTGTGGTAATTATTGTGTGACATATGGATTAAGTGCCAATAAAACTGTTAAACATTTTAAAATGGCAAAATCAAACCAAACCCCCCAATATAATTATTATAATAAACTACGACTGATATGGAATTTAAGTTGAAAAACAAAACAAAAAAGAGGTCTTGTGCAACAGAATTATCTAATGCAAAACGTCTTTTATCTCTTGACTGTTGCTTCCATGCATTGATTCTGGATTCAAGTAAGATAAAATCCTTAACAACTTCAACCCTTTTTCCATTGCTCAAATCTGTATGCATATGTGTAAATATTATTATTTATTTTTAACGTGCTATATTCAGTATATAATTATTATATTATAAATATTATTATATATGGAGGGAATATGGTTGAAACAATTTGTGATCCACTGCTGACTTAAAATGGATGGTAGCTTGAATTAATATGGCAGTTCTGTGGAAGAAGTGGTCTGGGAAAATGTTACCCTAAAGATTACAACTAAGAAAACCCGATGGGGCAGTTCTACTCTGTAAGACATCGGTTGCCTTGAGTTGGGGCTGACATGATAGCAGCTCACAATAGGAACTGGCAAGTTCAGATACAGAAAATATTTAAGTTGTCCACAATTTCATTTTACTTGGGTCCACAAACTGCCCCCTTGGAAGCAGCAAGCAGTGAGGAAATCAAGCGGCATATTACACTGGAGAAATCTGCTGCAAACGACCTCTTTAAAGCGGGAAAGAACCAAGGTGTCGCTCTGAGGATTAACGTGCACTTGACTAAAGCTGTAGAATATTCCAGTCATCTCAAAGTACCGTGGATGGCCATAAGAACAAAGAAATCTGTAGGAAGGGTAGTGAAAAGGCTTCATCTCGGGGACTTTGGACATGTTATCCAGAGAGATCAGTTCCCGGAAGAGGACATCTTGTTGGGGGCGTAGACAGTCAGTAGAGGAAAGGAAGGCCTTCAATGAGATGGATTGACGTAATGATTGTAACAGTAGGTTCATAAATAACAAAATTGTGAGGATGGTGCAGGACCAGGAAGTATTTCTTTTCTATTGTATGTAGAATATTTGAGTTGGAACCAACTCATGGAGACTTAACAACAATTAGTATGGTAATAATAGAGTTAGAGAAATAGTATTGACATGTAATTTTACTGGCACGAGTCCCGTGTATTTTTAAGACCATCTGTGGTTAGGTGCCATTGAGTGTACTCTGACCCAGAGTGATGCTCTTCGCAACAGAATGCAAATTGGTCCTGTGCCCTCCTCACGACTGTTCCCGTGCCTGAGCCCAGGGATTCAGCCACTGGGTCAATTCATCTCTTTGGGGTCATCTGCGGAAGCTGGAAAATACATCGACTTTGTTATTTTTCAACTCATTGAGAGAGGAGCATCTTTTGTAAGGGCTTCTTCAAAATGAGTGATTATTGTTCTCTCTTTGTGTTGGGACTGAACCACTAATGTCAGCCACCCAGCAGACCACTCCTTTTGGGTCCTGTTTCAAGGCTTTGCCTCAAGATTTACCTCATTCCAAACTCCAGACTCAATCCCAGCTTCCCAGAGGCAGTGGTTCTCAATTCTAGCAGCATGATAAAGTCAACGAAGAGCTTTCAAAGGAGTCTGATGTCCCACTCAGAGAAACTCTGATTCCATTGGCTCGGGGTAGGCTGGGTCTCCCTTGGAAGGGAACCCCTGAGGCGGAACATGAAGGGCATCTGGGTACACCTTGCAGAGCTCACCCTCAGCCTGTTGTCTTTAGAGGCCTCGCCTTAATCAAGTTCCTTGAGTCAAGGAATTCCACACACAATAATTCTGAGGAAACTTCACCCACAGGATGTCATCAAAGAACACGGCTGAGTTACCTAATAATTAGTGCTCAATGTCAGGCAAAATGACAAGAGGTTTTTAATGTGTACGTAACTCATTTCAGTTATCTTTAAAATGCAAAGGTGTTTGTTCATACTGATGACGCCCTTGGTATATGCCCATGTACAGGTAGATGGACACACTCTGCTCAGTTCCTCTAAAAGGGACCCACAAAACGGAGGAAAACACAAACCAACAATAATCCTGGAACTTTGAGCATAAAAGGAGGGGATACAGATGTAGAACTTCCTGGAAAATCTCAGACTGAACACAGTGACTGAGGAGAAAGAGCCAGGCCCCACACTCTATCTCGCCATTTTGAACTGCAGAAGGTAATAAACACTGGTAAGGGGAAGCTAACTTCAAGGAGCTCGGACTGGGCTAGAGCACAATGTGGATTGATCTGGAGTGACGCAGGTGAGCAGAATCGGAGCTGGATGGGGAGAGGAAGGACAGTGAAGAGGATGAGAATTCTAGGAGCAACAGGAGTGCACAGAGTGAGAAGAAGGACAGTGAAGGAAGATGAACGAGTCACTAGCAGAGAGCCTTCACTGCTCGGGTCAAGAGATCATGTGGACAGCAGATCCTGGCGGGGAGCAGCTGGAGGCTCTGGACTCCACCCTCCAGCGGAGTCCCTTGTGCATGAGCATGAGTCTGGGCAGCAACTGGATAAGAGGCTGCCCTCAGAAGTGCCCAGGGTCCACACCTGTGAACTGCATTCAGAGAAATGCTTTCTGGGGATTTTCTCACGACATCTGCCCACTGGCTGGGTGAGGCTCCCTCCTGTCCCCACCAATCCTGTGGTTAGGGACACACACCCCACGCCCACCTACACCTGTTCAGTTCCCTCAGGGAATGCAAGATTTGTGCCCACAACCTCAGCTGTCTGAGTGCACACACATGCAGACGGTGGAGCAGGTATTGCTCCATCCAGCGCATCCTTTGCCGTGGAGCCTGAGACAGCTGCCTTCTACCACTACCCCTGGAGACACAAGGGTGACCTTCGGGACAATGGTCTTTTAGTCTTTACTCTTTTCTTTTTCCCCCTTAACAGTTTTGACTTATTTTTTTTCAACACCTCTTTTAAATTTTCTTTCCTTATTTTTTGATTTGGGACCATTTGATGGGAAAAGGGCATTTTCTCCCCACCAGTTTGTCAGACCCACCACTTATGGCCCTACCCAGTAAGGGAGTGCCGCCACTTGCTCCTGCACTAGTAGATGGACATCAGACAGTGGACAGCATCTACTCATCCTGAGTGCAGCTTCTCTTTATAAAAACCAAAGAGAAACCATCAAATAGAGACCCACACTCCATCCATTCAGTGGCAGGTAGGGAACAGCCCAGTGCTGCCAAAGGAGTAGCACACCTATCTCTCTTGTCCAGACACAGCAACACGAAGCAAAAATTAAAAAGGTGAAATAAACCTACATATAATCAACTGACAAACATAATGCTAAAATATCTCAAAACCCAACAACACAGAGTCAATTCTATCTCATACAGATCCTACATAGGAACAGACAGCATCATTTTTCTCCTCTTGAGCAGCTGGTGTGTTTGAACTGCTGACCTTGTGGTTAGTAGCTCAAAAAACTCAAACCAACACCGAACTCACTACCATCAATCGATGCTAACACACAGGAACCGTAAAGGACAGGGTAGAACTTACCTTATGTATTTCAGAGATTGTAGTTTTTTTACAGGACTAAAAAGTTCTGCCTTTCTCCCAAGGAGTGAATGGTAGTTTCCAACTGCTAGCTGTTTAGTTAACAACCCAACACAAAGGCACTATGCCACCAGGGCTCGACAGACAATTTCAAATCAAATAAAGAAATAGACAAAAACAAGTTGACCAAATTAAAGAATTGGGAAACCTCACGGAGGAAGAAAAGCTGTAATAAGAATTTTCTGATAAGGAATTAAAAAGAGATATAAATAGGGCATTTTAAAAGCTCAAGGAAACCACAAATGAAATAAAGAAAAACAGACAATACACTAGAGGAATTTAAGAAAAAAGTACAAAAACAAAATGACAAAATAGATAATTAGAAACCATACAAGAATAGCAATTACAAACCCAGAAAATTAACAATACATTTGAATTAAATGAAAATAGATAAATGAGATAGAAGATAAACCTCTTGATATTGATTTATATAGAAAAAAGATAATTTTTTTAAATGAAAAAAGAAGAAAGCCCATGTATTAAGAGGAACAGTTTATGTGTGATTTGAATTCCAGAGGAGAAAGAAGCAATACAAAATAAAAAATAAACAACTCTACCACAGAAAGAAATGCTAAAGATTTGCTAGCAGAAAATGTCCCTAATATCATGAAAGACACAAAGATATCCATCCATGAAGCTCAATGAACCCTGCAATAGTTGGGGGTTGTTTTTTGTGTGCCAACATGGTTGCCCATAGGAACATGGAGGGTGACCAAGATAAATGGCTCTCTGAGGCTAGCTCTTCTTTCTCCCTGGTTATCAGACCAGCATGCTGCTGCCTGTCAGCTGCTCTGTGCTACCTGTGGGCCAGACCCAACCGTGGATTGTGGTGCATCGTGTCACTGTGCTGTGCATTGCTACGCCTTGAGGATCCAGTTTGACCCGCCACCGGCCTCTGCTCCACCTCCACATCTCATCTTCCTGCTGTTGCCACTCCCCTCCCCGTGTCTGCTGCCTGTGCTCATCCTGCCTGCGGCCAGACTCCGCACCTCCCACCAGCCACTTCTCCGTCTGCTTCCTTGACCATGTACCAGTGCTGGAGTGAGTTGGAAGGGCCTTCAGTTCAACAGATGTGAGTGGGACTGAGCCCTCTGTATTGCTGTGTGGACGCATTAGCTGTTGTATTCCTTCTTGCTGTATAAAGCTATCCTTTTATTTATATAATCATAAGTATACTGTTGTTTTTTTTAATTGAGAACCCTACATAACACAGACCCCAAACAAGCTAGAGGCCAAAAGAAAGTCACCCAAACATATCATAATTAGACAGAGTAGAGATTGAGCGTAGCTTGGGAGGAACAAAATGTTCTTGCAAAGGGCAATCAATAAGACAAGGAACTATATGTGACCTCCTCCCTGGGGGACAGACAACCGAAAAGTGGATGAAGGGAGATGTCGGACAGGGCAAGATATGACAAAATACCAATTTATAAAGTATCAAGGGCTCATGAGGGAGGGGAAAAATGAGGACCTAATGTCGGGGGTTTAAGTGGAGAGAAAATGTTTTGCGAAATGATGTACAAATGTGCTTTCCACAATTGATGTGTGTATGGATTGCGATAATAGTTGTATGAGCCCCTAATAAAATGTTTAAAAAAAAAAAAAGACAGACAAAAAGGCAACAGGATGAACTATATAAAATTTTGACAGAAAAATTATAAAAGCCAGCTAGGTTAGGTCATTTCCACTCACCACAGTAAAAGTAACAATAGAAGAAAACTCAAGCCACACACTTGAAAGCTAGAAAAAAAAGTGTTTGTATAGCAGGTCAGTTCTCTGCCTTAAAACCTTCCTTGGCATCCCACTACTCACAGAGTAAAATCCACTTCATGAGCAGAGTCAGCGTCTCAGTCACCTTCTCCCCTTGCCCTGCCCTCTCCTACATTCTGAGGTGTGCCCACTTAGGAGCCTTTCCAGAACACACCCAGTCCTGGTTTACATCCTTCTACTTCCGTTTCCACCACCCTCATCTAACCTACCATTATGTCCCAATAGAATTAAGCCTCAAAAGCCTTCATGAATAAAGATGGGGTCACCCTCCAATCTACTTTCTGTAAACCTCAGCCAGAGCTGATTCGGAAACCGCAAGTCTGATCTTGCCATTTTCCTGATTAGACTCTCTGATGGCTTTCCCATTGCTCTGACAGCAAAGCCTCTGCTTTCAGTAAAGCTTTGAACCTGACTCTTACAGGTGTGCTCACCTGAGTCCCTCTCGTGTATTCATCTGTAAGAGACCCTCTCTCTTCTGTTCCTTCCCACTCGGCTTGAATGAAAGCAGATGTAACCTGCTGGTCTTGGCATATTCATCGAAGAGTCACTGCTTCAGGCAAGGTCGCAAAGACCCTACTCTGGCACATGGCTTCTTCATAAGGTTGAATTTCAGTTGTGGCCTCAGGGAGTCTCTCATACCCCCATCATTGGTCTGTCAGTAGGTTCTCTGGGCAGCTCTACCCTCCCTATCCAAAGGCCCTTCCTGGCCGCAATGGGACTTTGAGTTTGTAATCTTTGTGTTTTAGAGTTAGCAATTCGACAACTGTTTGCCCAGGTTGCTCTGTGCCAGCACTCCTGGGAGGTCTGGTAAAGAGTGCAAAAGACAACTGTAGCTCATACTTTCAAGAAGCTCAACCTTTTGCGAGTTAAAATAATTGCCGAGTGTTCTATGCTCTGATACGAAACAGTCAAGTGTCCCGACTTCGGTTTCAGATTGATGTACATGTATCCCTGAAGACATGTAAAACTTTTAAAGGGCTACATGGGTAGTCCTAAAATTAGTAATTTCCAGTTATATCTATGTGCCCTCTACCAAGAGTAATCTGCCTGAGAACGTGTCTCTCTCCATAGTAGTCTTTTCATACTGGACAAAAGGTAAACACATCACTCTTCCTGAAATACTGACCCTGGCAAGGCACAGGGCGCCCTCCTTCCATTCACATGCCTCATTCTTCTTATAGTTTACATCCTCAGACTATTTGTTCAGCATACAGATGCATCCATACAGAAGCATACAGATACTGAATAAATAATCTTAGAAGGTGTTTGTATGAAGAATGACATCAGGACTGGAGAAACAATCATTACCACCTGCACTTGTTTTTTTTGTTATTGTTAGGCACCATCAAATCCATTCTGACACATAGCAATCCTATCTCCAACAGAAGCAATCTTATGCATTAATACCTGTGATACGCAGGTGATATAATGTTGCTTGCTGAATGCAAAAAGGAATTGAAGCGCTTACTGATGAAGACTGGATTATACCCTAACATAAAGAAAACCAAGATCCTTACAACTGAACCAATAAGTAAAATCACAACAAAAGAAGAAAAAATAAGTTGTGAAAAGATTTCATTTCACCTATATAGGTATGCAGCCATGAAAGCAGCATTCAGGAAGTCAAACCATGTATTTTACAATATTGGGCATGTCTGCAGTAAAAGAGCTCTTTAATGAATTAAAAAGCAAATATGTCACTTTGAGGACTAAAGTGTGTCTGACTAAAGCCATGGTCTCTTCTTTTTTAAAAAAAAATCATTTTATTGGGGGCTCTCATAACTCCTAGCACAACCCATCCACCCATCCATTGTGTCAAGCACATTTGTAGCCATCTTCATTTTCAAAACATTTCTTTCTACTTGAGCCCTTGATATCAGCTTCTCATCCCCCCCCTCCCTCACCAACACTCCCTCCCTCATGAACCCTTGATAATTTATAAATTATTTTTTCATGTCTTATATTGACCAGTGTCTCCTTTCACCCACTTTTCTGTTGTCCATCCCCCGGGAAGGGGGTTATATGTAGATCATTGTGATTGGTTCCACCTCTCTTCTCCCCCCACCCCGTATGGCTACTCTTAATATTGGTCTTGAGGGATTTATCTGTCCTGGATTCCCTGTGTTTCCAGCTCTTATCTTTACCCATGTACATGCTCTGGTCTAGCCAGAGTTTTAAGGTAGAATTGGGGTCATGACAGTGGGGGACGGGCAGGAAGCATTAAAGAACTGGAGGAAAGCTGTATGCTTCATCGGTGCTATACAGCAACCTGACTAGCCCGTCTTCTCCCAGCGACCCTTCTGTAAGGGAATGTCCAATTGAAGCCATGGTATTTTCCATTGCCTGAAATGCTTGAAAAAACCTTGACATTGAAAAAGGGAGATTTAAGAATCAACACATTATCATTGATGAAGAACACTGGTTACCCCATAGACTTCCAGAAGAATAACTAAATCATTCTGGAAAATGTACAATCAGAATGTTCCTTAGAAAGGAGGAGAGCAATCTTCTTTTAGACACATTATCCGGAAAAACCGTGGTGAGAAGAGGACATCATCCTTGTGATGTGAAGGGCCAGCCAAAAGGAAGGAAACGCGCTGAGATGCTTGACAACAGAACTGCTCACACCAACCTGCTCAAACCAAGCAAAGCTGATGGAGATGGTGCAGGGAGTGGCCGGTGTGATGAAGTTTGCCATGGATTGAAGCTGACTTGATGACAACTAACACCAACGTGCCTTTCTTCCACATATATTACATTAAATATCATATATACTTATTATAGAAAGTATGTATAATAAATATATATGAAATCATTTTATTGGGGGCTCGTACCACTCTTATCACAATCCATGCTTCATATTTGGTTGAAGGGTAAACTGTGTTTTTATAAGCAGGGCATTGTGGCTCATGTTGAGATGTTTTGGATTCAGAATGCCCGAAGCAGCAGAGGCCAGTGGCAATTAATTCTTGTAAATGGGACTAGACTGTCTGATGAGGCCACAACATTTAATTGGATGAAGCCTATGGATAAACATCTAATCTATGACATGTTTCCTATGTGCCTTAATCTATAAGGTGGTTAGAATATAGTTGTCAAATATCATAAAAAATCCATATCAATATTCATCTTATTTTACCTTAGTGCATTCTTAGAATTGCCTATTTCCCATCAACAAGTAAACATGGAAACATGACGCAAATATTTAGATACCGATGTTCAAAAGGATACATGCTCTGCCCCACCCCCAATTTATTTTGGGAATACAAAGGGAAACTTGCGTGAAGGCTACCAGTTGTGATATATAGGAGTATTTTTATAGGCATTAAAACACTAGAAACGGATTCTATCTGGCAGGTAAAGAAAACGCAGAGAAAGCTTTTTGAAGATGTAGACCTGAAGTGACCTCAAGGGGTAGCAATGAGGGTGGATGATGGTGACCCCGCAGGAGGAACATCCCCCTCAGGGCAGGCTTATGGCTCCTGAGAAGAAAATGGGACACAAGGGATAAATAAATCTTGTGAGTAAACATGAAACTTTAAAAAAAATTAGGGTTTGGATTTTATGAGTAGAAAAGAGAGATTGGAAGATACACTTAAGTAGGGATGAGAGTAAGAAATCGCCTAAATCCAAAGGTTGGGCAAATCAAGGGAAGGTGTGGAGAGGAAGAGGGGTTGGCCCTTGTGAACACACTCAGCAGTGCAGCTTGAGGGCAAATGATGTAATGGAGTGGGGCTCGGCCTCTGATGGTTGAGGAAGAGAAAGGATGGGACACAGGAGGATCTGGGCAGAGGAGTTGAAGAGACTGGAGAGCTGAACCCAGTAATCCACAGATGGTGCCAAAGGGTCCACTGAGCTAGTGTTGGTACTTTCAACCCATGCCTGTTTTCAGTGTGGAGAAATCCACTCGTCTCACTGAATGCAGGATGCCCCAAGACACAAACAGCAAATTTCTGTAAGCATAGAGTTCCCTGACCAATTCGGAGAACAAGCTTTAACTGTTTTGCTTCAGCTATGTTGAAACTGCTAACAGTGTGATTCTAAAGCCTGTTCCTTGGGCATACAAAGGCAGGTGGAACACAGCAGTTGGAGTTTCTAGGCACCATTAACTCCAGACATTAAAAGGACAGCAACAATAAAGCTCCAGGATGACGTAATATGAGCAGCACATGGAGCTTGAGCTAGGGGCCTAGGGCAGGTTACAGGGCCCTTGGGGGGTGACGGTCCTCAGGCAGGGTGACAGGTCCTAGGTTGATCTAACCTGGCTGGCAGATGCAGGGTTGTATAACAAGCCATCAGTTTGTGGAGGTGAGGCTTGGGGGGCCTCTTTGGTCAGGCAGGCTTGGCAAGGTGAACAGGCATACATTCAAATCAGCGGGGAAAGGTTAGGCTCTTATAGATGATACTGTGGAGAATCTTACTATTCTTACTGGATGACCATTGCTTTGTTAGCAATCAAAGATGCTGAAGTCCCTGCCCTGACAGGAGCACTGGAAAGGAAAGGAGGCCCAGGCAGGGAGTCCACCGGCTGGTAAACAATTAAATGAGGCACATACTTGGATCTCTGGCACTAGTCAGGTGTTAAAAGAATGTTTTGTCTACTCAAGTTCATTTACTCACCACGACAGTGAGGGCGAGAAATCAGATCCTTCTAATATAAGATGAGAAATGGGCTTAGACACTAAGTGGCTTGCTTCAAGTCGTGCAACAAGTATGTGGCGGCCTGGGATCAATCTAGGTCAACGCAGATTGAACAGAACAAGAGGCCAATCCTCGACTTGCTTGACCTGGAGAAGTAGGTCTGGACCCAGGATGAACAGGTGGGGAGAGTGGCGGGAGTGGCCATCAAGTGATGGAAGGGCAATGAAGATATGGAAAGCCAGGAGTCCTCACTCCAGGCAAAAGTGGGAGAGGCCCTACCGAGTAAGACCCTCCCATCGGAATCAGAGACCACTGGAGAGAGAAGATGGTGTGCAAACAGCTAAGCCTGGGTTTATGGCTTAATGTAAAACCACTTGCCACATAAAGATGCATCCTACATTTTGGATGCATTATTGTTGTCACTGCTGCTGGAGACAATCTCTATGTATTATAAACCCAACACTCAGAACATCAGCTCTCCCTTCAATGGTATGTGAATCTGCTTTTGCTTTTATTAAAAATTATTAAAAATTTTATTAAAAATTAAAAAAAATCTCAGTAAGATGCCTTCACAACACGTATGTCTATATTTCACATTCAGCAGCTTTTCATTTCCACAGTGGTGAGAAGCTGAAGGTAAAGCGCGCCACGCAGCTTTAAGGACAGTGTCAGTCTCTCAGTCACAAAGCAATGATGGAGACACAGAACACAGTGGGCTTCTACATTAATAACCCTCAGCAGTGCTTATCTGACAGCTACCACTGCTCTATCCCAAGGCTACTCATGTTAAAATTGTGGGATTTTTATGAATAATTTTTTGGTTTCCTGCTGCAGGAAAAATAACCCAAAGTTGAGATGGTTTGGTGCATGAGATGTGGTCTGTTCATTAAGAATGTAAGAATGTCTATGGGGGTGGGTGGGGGGCATAGGGATAACCATTTAACAGAAACAATAAAAACCAACTAATGAATTGGAAGCGAACATGCTAAGAAATACTCTGTTATGGGGAAAACTTATGAACATTTAATCTACATTGAAACTACAACTAGTAGTCTGTTAAAACAGCATTTCTATGGACAATTCTCTTGTGAAGAACCTTCTATAATCCAGAAATACCATGCTCTGGGATTTTAATTTAGTGACAGTAAAAAAAGAGAAAATAGGCATTTGAGCTATAACACAAAGAATCTTTTATAGAAGTCATGTCAAAGGCAATTTTAAAAAATGCATTAGGTCACATCTCCGCAGAATCTGGAAGAGGCATGCAGACCCTACCACGAAGCACCAAACCACAAGGACAGCGTGGTCACATGGATGAATGCATGAACAGAGAGAGCTACAGGGCTGGCCCCAACCAGAGCCAAACTGACCCCTCCCTGGAAGTGGGTTTGGCAGAGAGCAGGTTGGGGAGACGGTCCAGCATGCCACACCGCATGGAGGCAGGCCGGGAGGGAGGAAGAGAAAGAGAGTCTGACTGGGCCCCATGGCTGGCACACAATGCTCAGAGGATGACGTCCCTGCCGGGAGATAATGGGACACAGAGGGGCCTGGAAAATGACAACAGCACTTGTCATGCTGTCCCCTTCCTGGAGCAACAGAGGACATTTCTGGGGTCACATGGTGGGGAAGCAGCATGGTCTGAACCCCCCAAAATGGAGCAAATCAAGAAGGGAGCATACCTGGATAAACAATCTGGAGGAGAAAACAACCAGGCTGACTGTTGGGGGGAAAAGAGAGAGGGGGAGTTGGGTGGGGGGGAAGAAACTGGGGTTAACAAACTCAGGGAAAAGGGAACACCAAGTGGTCCAAAATCGGCAGCAAGGAGGGTGTAGGAGGCCTGGTAGGGCTTGATCAAGGGTGATGTAACCAAGAGGAATTACTGAAACCCAAATGAAGGCTGAGCATGATAGTGGGACAAGAGGAAAGTAAAAGGAAATAGAGGAAAGAACTAGGGGGTAAAGGGCATTTATAGAGGTCTAAATACAAGCATGTATATATGTAAATATATTTATTTATGAGGATGAGGAAACAAATCTATGTGCATACATTTATAGGTTTAGTACTAAAGTAGCAGATGGACATTGGGTCTCCACTCAATGCAAGAACACTTTATTCTATTAAGCTGGCATCAAGGAACAAAAATCACATCATTGTGAATGAGAGGGAGTGCGGAGTGGGGACCCAAAGGCCATTTGTGGGCAACTGGATATCCCCTTACAGAAGGGTCTCAGAGAGGAGACGAGCCAGTCAAGGTGCAGTGTTGCAACGATGAAACACATAACTTTCCTCTAGTTCTTAAATGCTTCCTCCCCTCAACTATCATGATCCCAATTCTAACTTACAAATCCAGCTGGACCGGAGGATGTACACTGGTACAGATGGAAACTGGAAACACAGGGAATGCAGGACAGATGATCCCTTCAGGTTCAGTGGTGAGAGGGGTGATACCGGGAGGGTGGGGTAGAAAGGGAGAACCTACTACAAGGATCTACATATAACCTCCTCTCCGGAGGTTGGTCAACAGAAAATAGATGAAGGGAGACGTTGGACAGTGTAAGATATGACAAAATAACAATGACTTATAAATTATCAAGGGTTCATGAGGGAGGGGGAAAGTGGAGGGGGGGGAAAAATGAGCTGATGCCAGGGGCTCAAGTACAAAGCAGATGTTTTGAGAATGAAGATGGCTACAAATGTCAAATGTACTTGACACAATGGGTGTATGTATGGATTGTGATAAGCATTGTACAAGCCCCCAATTAAAATGATTAAAAAAAAGAATGAGTGTTTTGGTTAGTAATTTTCAGTGATTTTTCTCCCAATGACAGATCCTTTCTTTTTCCGTTGGAGTAGGTTTTCCTATCAAACGAGCTTTTCTTTCTTTCTGGTGAGCAGGGGCTTGTTGATTGCCCTAGTTATTCCAAGTTGACTGGCAGGCGTTTATTCACCTTATTCCTAAAACCAGTGATTGCTTCCTGCTCGATTCCTGAGTAGCCTTCCTCTAGAACGCCCAGGTCTTAGGTTGATGCTTACTGCATTCCCCACATTCCCCCAACTCTCCTTTCAGTCCCATACAAGCAAGTGCGGTGCCATTAACTGGGCAAGTGTTCATGGCTTTCTCTATACAATTCACTTCACAGAATAATTCCTTCTAGGTTTATTACTGAGAATATATCAAGCCCGGATTGGCCACCACACGTTATACCTAATTAAAAGAAACTTGGTAAAAACCAGCACCCAGGTGGCCCAAGAGCCCTGAATTGTGGTATCAGTCACAGGCCTTGCAAGCATTTTATTTTGAGATTTAATAATCTGTCTTTCATTTTGCTCATTTATTCAAGTAAAATTAACTATTAAATATTTTAAATTTTAAAAAAGAAAAATGATAATATTATAGCTATTACTCAATATGTGGATGTCTCCGTAAGATATTTAATAATTATTCTCTTCCCAGATAAACGACAGGCCTATGAAGTGAACAATAACGCCAGGGAAGCACACACTTGTTATAACAATCAACAACGGAAGAGCGCAAGGGCAGTATTTACCCAGGGATGCAGCTCAGGAGACAGGAAGGGACAGGAAAGAAGGGTAAATGAAGACGGCACTCACAGGGAGGGACGAGAAAGAGTGCCGTGACAGTGCAGAGTTGGAATCAATGCCATGGAACAAAATGTGTATGAATTGTTAAATAAGAAATTAATTTGCTCTGTACACTTTCACCCAAATCACACTAATAAGGGTTTGTTTTTTTTTTAAAACAAACAACAAGATTTTCTTTTTCTAAAACACACAGGCATATCTTGGAGATATTGTGGACTTGTTTCCAGACCACTGCAATCTAACAAATATTTTGGTTTCCCATTGCATATAAAGTTATGTTTATATATGGTGCACTGAGCATACTAAGTATGTAACAAAATTGTGAAAAATTTCAAGATACTGTATAAATTTCCAATATATGACGCAGAAACATGAAATGAGCACATGCTGTTGGAAAAATGGTGCCAGTAGATTTGTTCTTCACTTTCAACAATGCAGTATTTGTGCAGAGCAATAATGCAAGGAGCAATAAACCAGGGGATGTCTGCACAAGAAACTTAGTATGTAATTTTCACCTTCCAAATTTCTCTGTTAGTATTATTTAATATCTTAATTCCAACATGATTTTATTCCATCTCAATTAGTCATTTTTATGATTATTTTGGTGCTATATATTTTTGATATCTATTGAGGTTTTCTTAAATTTATCCATATAGAGATGTTTGTGTATTCTACAATACTTAACTATATCTGAAACCACAATGCAAAGTAACAAAAAAAAATATAAACACAAAACAAAATAACTCAAATGCTCTCAGTATTTCCTTTTATGTCTCCTCCCCAGAATACTAAGACTTTTGCAAAACAACATGAACAAAAATAATTTGAGACCTAAGTGTGACACATTTTTGGAAATTTATTTTTATTCTTTAAATAAAAGCTACTGGTGTTGAACTACAAAATAAATAACTAGAAAACCACGGTTATATGACTTAAAAAATTGCTAAATATACACAGATGCATTCCTAAAACATAAGATAGGTTTATATGTTAACAAAATCCCAATACAATGTTAAATTTTAAAGTCATTTTAGAAGTGACTTTGGAGGGGAGGGAGGGAAATGAGGAGCTGATGCCAAGGTATCAAGTAGAAAGAAGATGGTTTTGAAAGGTGGATGGTAGCATGTGTACAAATGTGCTCGAAACAGTGGATGTATGGATTGTTCTAAGAGCTGTAAGAGCCCCCAGTAAAATGATTTTTTTTTTAAAAAGTAACTTTGGTTAGTCCCCAAATGCATAGGCCATATGATGATTTAAGTCTTAGTATGAGCTTTATTCAAATCACATCCACATATACAACTTATATGTAAGTATGTGTGTGTATAAACTAAAAAACCAAACTCCCTGCCATCAGGTCAATGCTGACTCACAGCACCCCCCTGTGATTAACTGTTAATAAGAGTACGAAGTTCAGACTTTCTCCAGCAGAGCTGCTGTGATTTCGAACTGCATACCATGCAGATCACAGCCACGCATAATCACTAAGTTATACAAAATGATATAAATGTTCTGCTAAAAATACATTTTCTATTTATCAAATAGAGATGGACTAAGTCCCATCTGACTGTGTTGTTAGGAAATTCTGTTTTAGAACTTACTGATTCTTGTGCCTTGTCCTAAGCTAACACTTGCATTTCTGAACACTCACTGGTGGGGCTGATCACACAGGAATCAGCAGGAATTCCCTTTGGCTTAGGCCCACTCACCTTGTGCCCACTGGTTTCAGATCCAGATTGGTCACGTGGAGGCATCTGGTCAGCCGTAGGCAAGCAGAAGGCTTGTCCAGCTGTCCGCCCACCACACACCAGTGGCAGCAGTGTGCAAGGGCACACCTTTCCCTGTCTCTTCTTTGCCTTCTGCTCCTCAGTTACTATTCCGCTCTTGGGCAAAAGATCCCTTCTCAGCTCCGCTTTGTTCTCCAGTGGTTTCTTAGGCCTTTCACAGCCACTTGAGAAAACACTTGAGTTATTCTTATCTCAGAAATTGGCTCAGATGAAGGCTGTAGGGAAGGAACTTGTCTGGTTTTTGTACTTAAGCCAGCCTGACCTTGTGCTTCAGAGAAAGCCCCCAGAAAAGCAGGGCACAGAGATGTTGATCTTTTGTTGCTATAGAGCTGTGCAGGTTTTTGTAAGACTTCACACACCGAAGTGTAAATATGCTTACAACTGTACCATTTAATTTGCAACTCATGCATCTTTCTCCTTTAAAGTGAATCATGACGATGGTGATAAGCGCTGTACTTGGGGGAGAGGGGTTTGCACGATGCTGGTGAAAATGCCTGTGGTCCCTCTGTTCTATCCTACAGCAACGTAGCAGTAGCATGGAAAGAAAACATTTGATTTTATGGAAGTGAGATGAGTACATACGATCCTTGGGCAAGCATGTAACTATTACTGGGCCTTTAACATGTTTCATGTGACACTAACAATAATCTTAGGACGCAGAGTTCAATGAATTTCACTACCATCATTTTATAGGTGATGAAAATTTAGCACAGTAAAGTTTGATCATTCGCCCGAGGCTACCTCTCTAGAGCATTCTTCTCCGTTCCTGATCAGTCCGACGCTGGAACCTAGACTCTCCTAGTCAGATTGCCTTTTAGAGCAAAAGGCTGTCCCCGTAACAGACATAAAAGAGTGTTTGTATACAGAAAGAAACTTAGGGCCAAATTTCAAAGATTTGATTGTGACCAACTTGCACAAGCAAAGGAACGGTTATGAATAAAATCATTAAGGGGTGATGTCCAGTGTAACTTGTACCTGAAATTGAACTGTAAGAATAGGACTTGCAGGAAACCTCATCTCCCTACATGCACCTTTATTTGGATTTTCTTCTTTTGAGACTAAACTTTAGAACTGCATTTCCTCAGCACTTACAAGGATTTTTCAGGTTTTGGTGGTGCCACTATGAACAGGGAGGCAAAGATTGCTATTACTCTTGGCATGGAGCAAAGGTTGGTAAGACACACAGATCAGACTTGAGTGATGGGAGCAAAGATTAGGCTTCTGATGTGAAATGAATTGTGTTCCCTCAAAATATGAATAATAAATCCTTATACCTGTGGCTTTACTATTTGGGAATGAATTTTCTTCATTAATACAACAGCATTAGTGTTGTGTGTCTTAAATCAGTACCTTTTTGAGATATAACAAAAGAATAAGCAAGCAGTAGTTGGGGGAAGAGCGATGCCCTGCCACGTCATCACTAAGTAGTGGAAGCTGAAAAGAGATGTGGACCTTTCCCCAGAGTCAGTATGGAAAGTCTGCTACAGCCAGTGCCCTGAATTTTCACTTCTAGTATCCTAAACTGCAAGAGGGATTAAATTTCTGTTTGCAAAGCCACCAGCTTGTAGAATTTCCATTATAGGAGCATTAGCTAATGAAGGCAGTCTCCAAAGGGAAAGTCTTATATAGGAAAGGAGGGAAGCGTAGTACCGGGGTAACAGTTTGCTCCACAACAATTGATAGACAATTCCAGAGGGATCTGGGAACCTCATTCCCTGTTTGAAAATATGTCACGGAGAGCTGGACCGAGGCTCAGACAAAGTAGCTGTTACTTGAGCTGTCAGGGGAATGACAGATGCTTTTAAGACAAGAGCCTCCTGCTGGCAGTCACGGAACCTCATCAATGCTTCTTCAAAGGCCACTCCCAGAATCTGAGCCTGAACATTTGTTTGGAGCTGCGATGAAGGAGCAGGAAGGGAATCCAGGAAAAAGGCAGGAAGGGGCTACTCGGAATGCAGGGGCTTCGCAACTGAAGGACTGGACTGCTGTCTTTCAAGGAGGAGGCAGGGGAAGAGAAGAGCCTATTTCACATGCTTCTGGGGCTGCTGTCATGGAAATAAAAGCTTCCATTACTCTCCAGCTTTTAAAATTAAGGTCCTCTCACTACACAAGTGGGATCAGCCTTCATGTAAGAAAGAAGAGTATACTTGTAAGAAATGACTAAAACAGCGATCAGCTGAATCTCCGGACACAGCTCAGTGCAACCATCACAAAGGCTCCAGGGCCCCAGGAAGTGGCAACAGCACCCTTTTGAGCAGGCAGCCAAACAAGTGCTCAGAGAGCTCCTCTCCTCTTTGCTGCCTTCACCCACAAGTCTAAGACCATGACAATGGGTGAGGAAGAGGCCTGTTGTGGAAACAGCGAAAGTGGTCCTTGGGTTGCACGGGGTCTCTATTTTCTCATCTTTTAAGTGGGTGCGTGAGACGAGAGGAACCGAGAGAACAGAAATATGCTAAAGAAGTTCCCAAATCTGGTGTTACATCCAAATCGCAGGCTGGTAATACTTAGTAGTTGTTGATATATGTGCCTGCCCACACCATGCAATTTGGGGATCATAGCTGTCCTTCCCTTGTAGCGCTGAGGCAGGTCCTTGTTAGGGGCACAGAAACAGGTGCTCAGTTCTGGCAAACTAGACCTCACCCAAGTGTTCCTCTTCCTGAGGTGCATGGTACCAGAAGTCCTACAAGTCCGCCCCTGGCACACTGCATACGGAGTTAGATGGAATTCTACCCTCTCAGATGATAAACTTGGAGGAAAGAAGTGACTTCACTGGTTGGTTCCTAACAAATGTGGTTTCTCCTAAATTGAACAATGCATGAACTCTGATAAAATATTAATGTTAGTTTGAAAATATTTTGGCACACATGAACTTATGAATGAAGAGATCCTTTAAGGAAATTTGAGCTTTAGGTTTTAACTACAAAATAAGGAAGCAGGACAGTAAGTTGATACAAATTTTAAAAGATTCTATACTGTTCCGCTTCCATAATGAACATCTTTAAATCACTGGTAAAGATTTTAAAAAGCATTTGTTTTAAGATAAATTGATCCTGCTTAACAATAGGGTTTCATTTACCTTCACATGATTCTGTATTAACAGGTTTGATTACTCAAGCGATCTTTCTCTACAATGGTAGCTATAATAACCTGGGTGGGTATTACCTAACATGATCTATTTTTTATTTCAGCTTTTAGTTTTCAACCTAAATGGTCCTACTGCTAATGAGCAAGTTTATTAAGAGGACAAGGATGAGTGGTGTCTACGGAACTGAACCATTTGGTCAGTAATAATGGAACTGGACTAACTGGTCAATATCTTTAGAACTTAATCTAGTGAAGAAAAACCACTGTTTCAAAGGGATGGGAGGGATAGCTGTTGGTTGCAATTCTTTGATTTCTCTTTAAAAACCAAAGATTGGAGGTAAAGACAGCATGGCCCTGCATGGAGAACTTGGCACAGGGTCGAGGGCATATTTAGCCCTCCTGAGCTTGTGCATACATAACCATTTCTCAAAGCCTCTCTATCTAAATTCGGAAATAAGAGAGGCTCCTATTTCACCAGATAATATTTTTAAATCACTCTCAAACAGGACATAATGAATAGCTCCAAAACGTAACCTAAAATCCATAGACAATGTAGACATAACTTAGCCAGGAAGAACAATATTAGCTAATGTAGAACTGGAATGTGAAATGCAAACTGTGCTGGTGCTTCGAACAATAAAAACAAAAGTTGTTTACTGAAGCTCAGCTTTTGATTTAAGAATTCTTTTCTCTCAGTTCTAGTGCAAAATAATTTCAAGTGTTCATTGCTGACGACAAAGGCTCTTTGATACTGTATGCAGAACCTCCACGGACGCTCCGATAACACACAGCGATGACCATGACTTGCAGGGAAACTGAAGTGCACCATTCAAAGTGCGATTATTTATTGGCTGCGATGCCTGAAGGAGAGTTTTGAGCTGGAAAAATGCAAACCATATTCATCTTTCTGATTATTCTTATTAAAAATGTTCACACCACACCGAATACATGCATTGAAAGGCATCACTGAGCTTGAAAGGGAAGTGGTGATAAGGGCCATGGCATTTTCTAGAGGACCTATCTGGACAGCAACCTCTCCAAGGCTATTGTCCCTATGAATGAGTCCATGGTTGCTTACGAACACATCGCTTAGGTTTCCTCATCTGAGACACAGCACTAGCTATACAGAGGTTTACCCAAGACTACTTACACTTTGAAATGTGAACATCAGTTATTAGTAAGACCTATTTTGTGCTGTTTGTGGTCATTATCAAGGTCAGTAAAGAAGCACTTACTTATTTTGCAAACATTTATACAGCATCTACTAGGGACTTAACACTGTCCTGTGCAACTGAGAAATATCAACTCGTTTAATCTGCATGACAACCCTACAAAGTAGGCTCTCAGTATTTTCATATATTATGAGTCACGAAGATGTTAAGTACTGCATCCAAAGTCTTACAGTAGAGGAATCAGGATGTGTGTATCAGAGTTCATGTTCTTGAACTGTATGCTGTGACATCTATCACAGCTCTAGCCATGGGAGGCAGCAGCATGGTGAAGCGGTGATGAGTGCTATGCTGCAGTGAAATGGCTGGGACTGAATCAAGCTCTCTCCCCCAACTAGGTCGTGATCCTTGGTCTGTGATCACATCTCTGTTCATCAGTTTCTATAAATTAAACCTCCCCATATTTGTGGTAAACAAAATTACATGAGTTAACCCATGTAAGGTGCTGAGAATGTGTACTGGCACATCCTCCTTCCACTGAGTCGTTTCCACTCATAGCAATGTGTAACTCATTGGTTTCCAAGGCTTATAAATCTTGATGGGAGCAGACAGTCTCGTCTTCCTCCCATGAAGTAGCTGGTGTGTTGGAATCATCAATCTTGGGGTACTTATCCCACAATACCACCAGGGCACCTTGGCTGACACATAGTAAGCACTGTATACATGGGTGCTCTTACACCTTTGATTATTACTATTGACCCAATAGTTGGATTCTATGTTAATAACTTTAGAAGGTCCAATAACTTTTCCATGCAGGTACAAGGATTTGGACACAGGGTTTCTGACTGTGGAAAATGGGTTTCTTGTACATCATACTTTTAAGGAGTAAAATATATGACATGTGCTACTCATTAGTCTGAAAAGTGTAAATCTTTCAGAATAAATGCGAGTTAGTAATATGCAGGCAAAAAACTCAGCTAGGGACAAAAAGGAAGCCCAGTCCTTGATGACCATAGTTCTGAGGATGCAATGCATAAGGAGTAGTAGTTGCCAATTGCCTGAAATGAGAAGAATTGATAGTAAGAGTAAAATATTAAGGAGCAAAATAATACTCAGGGTCTTTCAGTTAGAGTTCCAAATGCAAACCAAACTCCCTTCCATCGAGCTGGTGCCACCTCATAGGGACCTAAGGAAAGGGTAAGGACTGCCCCTGTGAGTTTCCAAGACTGTGACTGTTGGAGTTAAAAACACCCCAACTTTCTCCCACGGGGCAGCTGGTGGTTTCAAACTGCTAACCTTGCAGCTCACAGCCCAACTCCTAACCACTATGCCACAAGGGCTCCTTGTGGTAACAGGTAAAGAATGCCATGCACTCAAATGCATTTTACATAAACACAGACACTCCACAACAGTTTTTAACCCTGAAGTAGTTTATAAAAAAGACATATTAATTAAGTTTTTTATTTTAGGTATATTGATTTTACAGAGAGCAAAGCATTTTCATAACATTCTTACCTTCCACATGGGAATTTGATTTTAATTCCTGCACCTATCTGTAAGGGGAGGCTTTTGTGTTGCTATGATGCCAAATTGGTGTTAGTAGATCTTCCAGGCTAAGGCAGACTAAAAAGAAAAGCCCAGTCATCTAGTTCACAAATCAGCAAATTAAACCCCTCTGGACCGCAATGACCCCATGTGCAACAGATCATGGGGACAACACAGGGCCTGTCAACATTTTGTCCCATCGTGCTTATGGTAGCCATGAGTCCAGCTGACTCAACAGGAGCTAACGAAAACAAGAAGACTTGATTTTAGTAAGTCTAGAAATGCCCGAAACTCTATAAACACTTCAGCACCTTCTCTCTCAAAGTATCTAAAACAGGACTCACTTTAAATCAGCTTAAAAAAAGAAACAATGAAAAAAAATCTCTCCAGGCCCCAGGAGGCTGGAAGAAGGTCCTGTCTGGCTACTTGCTGTTCGGCAGGAGAACCCCCAGAGGCACCCGGCAGAAGCAGCTTTCCCCTGTGCTGCTGTTTCTAGCAGATGACCCCTAAGATCTTTATGGGTCGTAGTGTGATTGGGAAGAATAATCAGTTATGGGTAATCCGACCCCCTGCTTATTCATCTGTCCATAAATCTGAACCACTGGCTCTAGGTACTGGGATCAGTTAGAGGTCTGACTTTCCTACTCCAACCCCTGGTTTGCTAAATCATCAATCTTAACCATTATAATTAAAAAAATTAAAATGTCCGGTTAATTGCATCTGGTAGTAAATATTGGGTCACTAATGTGAGTATATTTAGCCAATAAATGGAAACCAATTATACAGGAGGCTGAGGGGAAGAACGTATGAAAACAGCAACAAATCTGGCTTGAATGTGTCCCTTTAATTTACAAAAACATTGCAATTAATACCAAAGGTCAAAGTCAGTTAGTGGCAGAAAAATCAATAAAGATACTGAATATATAAATTCAGGACCTGCACTCTGTATTCAATGAACTTGGGTGAAATTTTGATCTGTATATTTCTAACCTTTAGGGAGGAAGCCAGTTGTCAGTAAATTGGACCACTGATGTACTTTCTTTCATTCCTACTGTGAAGAAATTTTTAAGAATTTTATCAGTGCAGAAGAGAAGAAAAAGAGAAATGAGGAGAGATTTTAAAATTGTACCTGCCTGTTAGTTTTTATCATCTAGTTTGTTAGACTTTTTCAGTTTCTGCTTTTAAAATTTTAATGAAAAACTCATGAATATATTCCATTTGTCTAAACTCATTACTACAAATTATCGGAAATATTTATTACTGGAAACTTGAGCCTATTGCTTATGTTATGCTTGTGGTACAAAAAGATTCTAATTCTCTAATCTGAATATTGTTGACTGACTGTTTTACTCTAAAGATGTGCTCTCTCTTGACTAACCATGATATTAAAGGCACTCTCGCTTTGCTTTCCTCTCTCTTGCACCCAACAACAGTGATGCTAGTATTGCTATTTTGCAAAATCCTTTATGCAGCAAGCCCTGGCTCTCCAGAGGGGGCAGGTGACAATAGCTCAGGCCTCCTTTCTGATGGTAGTCCATTATAATTGGGGGCCATTTTCTTTGTTTAGTGGTCTACAAAGAGATACACCTGGCCCACAACACTTGATAAGTTGAATGCTGCCATAGAGGGCTAACAAGCAATGAAATTATTCAAACCCGTTCCCCAAAGGCCAGAGAACAACTTCCTTACTGGCATTTTTCTTGAGAGAATCATCTGCTTTGAGAATAACGGGATAGAGAGTATGAAGACACATAGGGGCCACTGAAGAGACTTGGGGATTTTCATCTTCTTATTTTGCTAGTGGTGTAGTCACATTAATATAGAGGTCCTCAATCTTGAAAATTCTAATAAGACTTAACTTTATGATCTCTGTGAACTGGTTACTCAAGTTAATGGATAAACTAAAATCTCTGGAGTTATTTGTCTATTTGACAGCCAATTTTCACACAAAAAATTAAAAAGTGGATAATTTAAAATTATTATTACATTTATTAAGTAAGATCTGTTATGACCCACAACTTAGAACATCTTGCAAACCGTCAGTATGGATTTCAAAGAACAGTGGGGATCTTTCACGGTATCAATTAATTCCATTTGGCAGCAGTACGCTACAAATCAAGCCAAGGAGTCAGAGCTCCAATGGGCCACAGCTCCGCTGTGCTCTCACGGGTAAGAATATGAGGTGGCACATATGTTCTGAAGACTTCAACTCCTCCTGTGTAAAATATGCTGCACCGCCGTGAATTATTTAACATGGCTCTTCTAACCATAGCCTTCCTTCCCCAAATGCCCTTGGTTTTCCTGATGGGTCTGGATGAGAAGATTGGGGAACACAACGATTGGATGATGACTCAACTGTTATTGCCAACAGGGTTATCATGAGTGCCATCCTGTTGGAGGTCAAGAGAGCCGTTGCCGAAGCGGAGGTGGAAATCTCACTCCCAGCAAAAGAGAATTGGGAATGAAGGTCTGTCTTCTTTGGGGTTCCTCAATCCAGGCGACAGTGTGACTTTGGTGAGTGGTGGCAGCAGCAGCAGAACCAGGAGCCACAGCTGAGACACAGTGATGGATTCTCAGCCCACAGAGGAAGTACAGCTGAGTGCTTTGGGGCAGGAGGCTGGCTTGTAGTGTAGGGTGTTTCTGGGCACTTAATTGGGAGAACTGGGTTTGCTGAACCACAGAGGTGGAGCTAAGTGCCCTCTGGTTGACAATTAAAGCAGAGTGGTATGCCCTTTGAGCATTGATTCACAGCCCTCAAAAGGCTTCCTAATGCTGTGCTAACAGAGCAGAGGTCTGGCCGTGAGGGTGTAAGCCAGAGAGAGGCCTGCCTGCAAGCACGGCAGAGAAGAAACTGTCCTGACTAACCAACTGTATCCTGAGCCCTTCTCACCTGAATTGTAATTTGTAAACTTCCTTTCATAAACCCAAAGTAGAGTTGAACTTGATGACATGAATGGGCAAGAGCCGTTGAGGCTTTCCTTTGCTGATGTCACACAACTCAAAATGAGAAGAAACAGCTGTAATCATCCACCCATATTCAGAATGAAGAACATGCAAAGTATGAATCTAGGAAAATTGGAAGGAAAAGTGAAATGAAACATATGTATTAGTAACTTAGGGATTGGTGAACTGAAATGGATGGATATTTTGGAATTGGGCAATCACATGGTCCACTATGCTAGGAATGCCTAACTGAGAAGGAATGGTGTGGAATTCATGAACAGGCACATTTCAAGGGCTGTTCAGAAATGTAACACTGAGAGCAATAAGATAATAACTGTGTGTTAGTCTGGGCACTTTAGAGAAACAAATCCGCAGAAACCCATATATATATATAGTTTTATATAAAGGTTAAGTGCACATCAAGAAAACATCCCAACCCAGTGCTGCCCAAGCCCACAAGTCCAACATTAACCCATACGTCCAACACCAATCCACCAAGTCCTCCTCCATCTCAAAACAGACGCAATGATGCCAACTGCAGGAGGAAACCCGAGTCAGTAAATGCATAAGCATCTCAGTGCTGGCAGGGGTCTCCACACAGCTGCTCCAGCTCCCAGGGCGGCATCGGGGTAGGTCCATGTGGCTTCTCCTCAGGGATGTCTTGCAGGAAGTGAGCTTTGCAAGAAGCAGGGAACTGGCTAAGGCAGCTACACCCTGGTCCGACTATCACAAAGCAAGAGACCCCAGAAACTAGAAAGGCGAGGCTCACTGAGCTGTTTATCCCCCTGCCCTTCAATTAACCCAACATGTGTTTATTGGCCAGGTTGGCACAATAAACTAACTACCTCAATCTGTATGCCTAAAAGGGAGTCCAGTTAATAGACTGGACTTATTCAAATTCACCTACCATTCACTAATGCAAAAGATGAAGAAATGAAAGATTTTTAGCAACTTCTTCAATCTGAAACATGCAACCAAATACACTGATAATTACTGATCGCAATATGGAAACTAGAAACAAAAGATTGGCAACTAGAAAATATGGTCCTGGTGACAGAACTGACAGTAATGTAAATTTATAAGACCAGTAACATAGCAAATACCCTTTTCCTTACAACATAAATGATGACTGTGCAAGAGGGCCTCTCCAAATGGAATAACCAAGAACCAAATTGATTACATCTGTGGAAAGAGATAATGGAGCAGCTCAATATCAGTCAGAGTAAGACCGGGGGCTGCCTGCGGAAGAGACCATCAGTTTCTCAAATACAAGCTCAAGTTGAGCCTTGAGAAAATAGGTTTACAAAAGCCAAAATATGACCTTGAGTATATCCTACCTTAGTTTAGATATCATCTTAAGAACAGATTCAACACATTGAACACTGATGATCAAAAGGCAGATCAACTTTGAGATAACAGTATCATGATGTCTCCGTGTCATCTCAAAGTTGATCTGCCTCATGATTGGCCTGCTAATCTCAAGGTCAGCAGTTTGGAGCCACCAGTTACTCTGTGGGAGAAAGAGGCTTTCTAATTCTGTAAAGGATTACAGCCTCAGAAACCCACAGGGACAGTTCTATCCTGTCCTATAGGGTAGCTGAGTTGGAACTGATTAGGTGGCAATGAGGCTTTTGCTTTTTTATATATAAAATACAAAAGTTACTAAAAAGACAGGAAAGAAAAGATAAAAATGACTCAGAAGGGACTGTGAAATTTACTCTTCCCTATAGAACAGTTAAAGTAAAAAGAAAGAAATGAGGTAAAATAGTGGAACAGAAAATTCCAAAGGACAGCTGAGGAAGATGAAGTAAAGCATTTTAATCAAATGTGCAAAAGGGAAGAATGCACTGGCATATTTCAAGCTCAAAGAACTGAAGAAAAATTGTCTCAAGTTGAAATATTAGAGGATTCTATGACTACAATACAGAATGGAGGAGCTTCATAATGACATGCAGGGAACTGCACAGTCATAATACCAAAAGTAACTGGGTGATTTTCAAACATTTTAAGAGGTAGCACATGAAGGCAGAAGCCCATGCTGTGCTGGAGACATTAGTGAAAACAAAGCTTGAGGAAGCAAAGGACTTTAATTTGAGAAGTTTCAACAAATGGATGAAATGCTGGAATCACTCAATCAATATGGCAAGAAATTTGGAGGACAGCTAATTTGGCCAATCAAGTGGAAGAGAGGCACATTTGTGCTCTTCCAAGCAAGGATTATCCAAAAAATGTGGATATTATTGGATTATTGAATAATATCATTAATATCACATGCAAGTAAAATGTTACTGAAGATAACTAAAAAATAGTTTCAGCAGAACCTTGACAGGGAACTTCTAGGAATTCAAGCTGGATTAGGAAGAGTATGTGGAATGAGAGACTTCATTGCTGCTGTCAGACTTCATTGCTAAGGATCTTAGCTGAAAGCAGAGAATAGGAGAAAGATGTTTACCTATGTTTGATGGACTATGAAAAGATATTTGATTACAGGAATCATAACAAATTAAGAATACCAGTGTAAAGAATGGGACTTCCAGAGCACTTAATGTTCAATGGGAAATCTGGACATAGACAAACTGACCAGCGGATACTGCATGGTGCAGAATCAGAAAGGAAAGTTTCTCATGGTTATATTCTTTAAAAAATAGCTTTAATGGCATATACTTTACAAATCATGTAATTTAATCATTTAATTTCAGAACATTTTCTTTTTCTTGTATTCACTGTTGTTAGCTTCCCATTCCTCACCCCACCCCTTCCCCACCAATCTCCTCTGCCATGCCCCTAGGTAATTATTAATCCAGTTACTCTTGCTATAGATTTACCTTTCCTTGATTTCATATAGAGAAACTCATACAAAACACAAAGAGGAATCAAACAAAAACAACCCACCAACAACAAAAATAACAACTAGATAAAATATAGAAAAATGTCCATTGGAAAAAAGCAGAAAATATTAAAACTGAAACAACTTTAAAATAGGTCAAAAGGGAGACCAAATGCTAAGGCTATATATCCTTTTACTATACTTACTCAATCTGTATGCTGAGCAAATATTCGGAGAAAATGCACCATCAGGCTTGAAGGAAGGTTATATGATATGCAGATGACACACCCTGGTGAAAGCTAAGAGGACTTGAACCACTTATTGATAAAGATCAAAGACGATGACCTTCATGCCGTGGTTGTATAATCTGTTGTCAATTTGAGACTTAAGAGTGAAAGGGTGGAGATTAGCCTGTCAAGCAGGTCGCAGCTTGATGCCCTCATTTGGAGGCCCTAAAGAGATAAATAGCTCCTTGGAGGCAGTACACATGCTCACTCCCTATGCGGCATGCTTGCTGACAAGACTTTCTACCCACTGGCCTGTGATCGTTCTACACTCAGCATGTATTTAATGAGTCTGAAGAGGACTTTATAGATTGGTATCGGACATATGGGCTAATATTGTTTCTCCAGTCAGCCCAGACTAACATACTTCAGTATGGATTATATCTCAAAATAAGGTTAAAATTGAATACTTTATCTTTTGTTTTCCCTTTGGCCCATTTAAAGTCTGTTCTAGCTTTCATTCTTTTCTGTTATCTTTTCAATTAAAGCTATACTATGCTTTATTTTTTTATTGTTGGGGTTTCTTCTTCTTCTTTTTGGGTCTGTTTCCCTTTGTATGAAATCCAGGATAGGTGTATCGGTAGAGAGAGGAACTGGATTAACAGTTCCTTGGGGAGGTTAGGGAGAGATGAGAAGCAAATAACGTGTACAAGAAAGAAGAAAGTGTTCGGAAATTTATGGTGTGGAAGAGTGCACATCGTTTAAAATATGTTTAGACTACTGAATTGTATGATATGTGAATTCCATGTCAATAACAACTGTTTAAAAATTTAAAAAGAAAATAAAAATTCCTCACTAGACCATCAAGAAATATATATGGAGATCATATTGAAGGTGTTAAGGATTTCATTTTACTTGGCTCCACAATCAATGTCCATGAAATAAACAGTCCAAAATGATACACTGGCTTGGGAAAATTTGGTGCCTGATACCTAGTTGAAGTATTCAAAAGCAAATATGCCACTTTAAAGACTAAGGCTCGTTTGACCCAAGCCATGGTATTTTTAAATCACCTTTTAGCATTTGAAAGCTAGACAATGATTAAGGGAGACAGAGAAGAACTGATACATGTACATTATGGTGCTGGTGAAGAATACGGGATATACCACGGGCAAAGAGAAGGATGAACAAACCAGTCTTAGAGGAAGTACAACCAGAATGCTCCTTACAAGTGAGGATGGCGAGGTTTCATTTCACACACTTGGGAATATGTACTCATGAGGGACCAGTCTCTGGAGAATAACATGATGTGTGGTAAAGGAGAAAGCCTCTTAATGGAAGAGATGACACAATGGTTACAGCAAGGGGATCAAGCCTGGAAATACTTGTTAGGATGGTGCAGGCCTGCGTCGTGCTTGTTCTGCTGAACAATGAGTTGCTATGAGTTAGAACTGACAGCAACCAACCACACTTTGTGGTACATGCAACTAGTTGCTACCATATTTAATAGAGCACACAGACACAGGACGTTTCTACCATTACAAAATAGTTGCTCTGCTGTGTTGAGATGCTTCTTTCTCGCTAAAACCACTTCATCTCCTATTCTATGCTTCTACCACTGAACTTTGGATTCTTCAATTCTTGAGTTCTTTCTGATCTGCATGGTCCACTGCATAACTCAACTTCCCTAATTTCCAAGCCCAGCCTTTCTAAACTCTGTTTTCCAAGCCTCTGGCCCCTTTGTGCCTGGATTTCCTGCTGTGCACCCTCGTTGTATTCCTAACTTTGGCACACCATGTTCTTTTATTTCCTTGCTCTTGTTTCTGGGATATTACTAGAAAAAATATAATGATGAAATGGATAGCATACATGCATTTAAACCTTAACTGGGTTCCCTTTGCTTCGGAAAAACACTCCTTTAATTCAACTTTGATTGACAGCCTAATTCTTGCTTCACTAAAACCTCACGACTCTCCTGACTTTCACTCTCCACATTGACTTGCCTCTTAATCACTGGGAACATAAAACAAAAAACACTGCCTGGATTTCCTTAAGAATTTGATCCACCACCAACTGATTTCCACCTGGGAGCAGTAATTTCTTGTTTTCAGATCTGGTCTTAAGATGTTTCTTTCATCTACGAGTCTCCTCCCAATCGCCACCTCTGCTACAGTGGTGTTTCTGGATCACTGCACCTGAAAACAACCTCTTTATTCTCTAATATTTTATCTGTACCACTTTCAGATGTTTGAAACTGATACTGCACCTCCTGATGTACAGGTCACCTCACCTCTCCCCCATTAAAATAGAGACAATGTGAGCGGGGGAGCTCGCTCGCTGGTGTCAACGTGCATACCCATCAGTAACTGTCATATTCTTTGTACAGAGAACACTAAATATGCATTTACTGAATGAATATTATATATCTGTTTTTGCAAATGTCAAATTTACTCCAAAGGTAGACATACTGAATCCAATAATGAATTGATGGGCACATTTCTTTTCATGATTTCAAAGAAAGCCAATAAAGTGCAGACAAGGATGAATGTGCTGATGACTCGGACTGCAGGGGACGCTGCCATAGCAATGTTTGCTCTCTGTCTGTGGGATGGTATATCAAACAGGTAGAGCATGACAGACAACAAGCAAATGACTAAGGAAACCCAGAAGAGCAGGAATAAACTTACCTTGGGTAGCAATATAATGATTGGGTCGATGATAACCCTAAAAAAGAATCGAGAAAGAGTATTTGACAAATTTAAAATTGATAAGTGGCACAGAAGTCACATACTAAGTTTTCTGAATTGAATGCATATACAAATACCGAGTTGCTTCACTTGAAAAGTAAATCATCAAACCCATTGCTATTGAATTTCTCTTAATAAGCAAAGGTGCTTCCAATATAACAGTTCTGATACTTCCAGAGGTGTGCTAACTTAATCCTACACAGCTATGAAGTGAAAGATGAGCAGTAAACACTAACTATGCATGGATTCCCTGTAATAACATGACCATGACTCTTATTAGAGTGCAAACAAGACTGGGAGTGTGCAATAGAATTTCATTTGTGTTAGGATGCTATTGGCGATGTGCCTAGGGTCTAACACATGGTCTGTTATATCAGTATAGACGCTACATCAACAGTAATACTTAAAACAATTCTTAAACACTGCTATTGCCATGGCGCAATGCTGCAGCAAGGGCCAGAAATTAAAGAGTAGAAATTGTACAAGACTCATTCCTTTTACCATGACCCTCTAATAAGAGGTGACGATGAAAACTGAGACTAAAGAAAACGGGACAATTAGCACTGTAGAAGAATTGTCTAGGAAATGTAAAATTAACCCAGAGAAAATTACACATTATGTCATCCTGGGTATTAATACTCTTTATATCTGTCACCAGAAATTACCCAAAATATTGAGCCTTAAGCCAGCAGAACAGCATAGAGAAACTTGGCGAGAAAATAGAGATTTATCAAACAAGTAATATGCCTATCTTAAGAATAAGTCACCAACAAACACAAACATGACACATGTGTGCACATTTTTACGTATCTTGTCCAAACATTGTTTTAAATCATAAACTCATTATCAATATTAAGTAACATTCAGGTACTTATTCATTCCAAGTCTAAGTCCCACAGGGGCTCGACTTGTCCAGGGCTTACCAAAGTACCAGTAGGTTGGGAGAACTCATTCCGTAAACGCAATTTGTCCACGAAGACTGGCTCCTGAGCACAATGGCCATCTCTCTGGCCCTCTCTATGGAACCCAGACCCTTGGAGCAATTTTTTTGGGGGCCTTGGTTTTCAGGATTCAACATGCACGTGGTTTTCTTTCTACTGAGCTCCCTATCATCCTTTCAGAGTTTTGTTCCTTGGTTCCTCCCCTTTCACCCAGATGCGAATGTTTGAGCCCAGATGTTGTACTTTAGTTTAAAGACAATGTGCATATACTGATAAATGCTATTGTTTTAGTTTTAGCCCAAACCTTTTCTCTGGAATCCAAAGTTGACATCCAACTGACTAGTTCATATTTACATGCAGATGTTTAGTATATATATTTAAGGATTAATACAGCTAAATGGAACTCATCTTCTCCTTAGTTCCCACCCAAATCTGTTCCCCTCAGACTCCTTTAGCTAATGATTACTCCAAATCTGGAAGGCATCCTTGACTCTTCTTTTTCTCCTATTTCCCCATATCTAATCTATCTGAAAGAAGCCCTCATGGTGTTGTGGTTATGCATTGGTCTGGGAGCCGCAAAGTCAGTGGTTAGAAACCACTAGTGACTCCTCAGGAGAAAGATGGGGCTTTCTTGTCCTATGAAGAGTTAGAGTGTTGGAACCCTTTGGGGCAGTTCTACCCTGTCCTACAGGGCTGCTGACTTGATATCTACTGGGTAGTGAGTTTGAGTTTTAATCTGTCAGTAAATACTTTTAGCTAGCCTTATCTTCAAAGTATGTCCAGAATGCTGATTTTCTCATAACCTCTACAGCTATAGCCCAAGCCAAGTCAAGCCATAAACCATTCTTTTATTATTTAATAGCAACCTAATAGGTCTTCCTTCTATTCCTGCCCACCTACACGTTATTCTCCACTCAGCAGTCAGATGCTGCTGCTTGTCCACTCAAAATCCTTTTGCTGACTTCCCACCTCACTTACAGCAAAAGCCAAAGCCTTTTCAGTTATTTCCATTACCTGGTACCATGATCTGTGTTCTTCCTTCACATTAATCCACCAACACTCATGTCCTTGTTTTTCTTCAAATTTGCAAGACATGGTTTATATCAAGGCCTTTGCATTACCATTCCTCCCTCTGGAATGCTCTTCCCCCATGCATGTCTCTATATAGTCCCACCACTCATCAACATGGCTCAAGTGTCACCTTCTCAGCCCAGCTCACTCTAGCCATTTTGTTGACAATTGTAACCCCGCCCCCCAACACCTCTCACCCACAGCCCTGCCAGTCCTAGTACTCATTGTTCCCCGTTTATGGCTTTATATTCTTTAACTGTATATACTATCTTCTAATATACTGTATAGACCCAACCTATTTACTTTATTTAGTAACGTTTTTTCATGATTAGAACAGCAGTTCTATTAGGTAAAAGGGTCAGGGTTTTATGTATTTATTTTTCCAATTATGATTTGTTCATTTATAATTCCAGTACCTACAATAGCAAGTGAAATAAAATCAATATGATTTTATTAACTGAATGCATAAAACCCACTGCCATTGAGTCAATTCTGGGTCACAGCAACACTCCCTAGGACAGAGTAGAAACACCCCAGGCTTTCCAAAGCTGTACATCTTTACAGAAACATTGCCATATATTTCTTTTGAGGAGTGGCTTGTGGGTTTGAACCACTGACTTTGATTAAAAGCAAATACTTAACCACTGCACCATCTTTTGGGCTTTCACAAATGCAAGAAAAAATTGGAACTCATTCTTTTTTTCCTATTTTTATATCTTTATTAATGTTACTTATTCAGGTTGGAATACCTTCTGTCCTATCTCTACTCATTCAGTCTTTATATACATCTCAAATCTCTGTCTCTATGATGCCTAACCTTATCACATGCACTTCATCGCTCAGAGACCCATCACACATGTCTCCATTAAGTACTTTCTGTGCTTGAGGCATGTGCCAGTTACAGGAGATGCCAAGAGGAGCAGGACTCTGCTTCTGTCCTCCGGGACCCACGAGGGCAGTGCTTCCCACAGTGAGGCTCTGGAATAATCCCGAGGGCTGCAAAAACAGCTATGAGCTGTGGTACATTAATTACCAAGGGAGCATTGAATAATTTATCTCTGAAAAGGGGGTGGTGGGCAAAGGAAGTTTGGAAACCTATGTACCAGGGACTGGAGGGCTTGAGCCGCGAATGTGACAAGTCTCAACAAGACCATCCTCTCAAAGGAAGATGTGTTCAATTTGACCAGAAGACAACACAGCTTTCTGATGTCATCCTAATATTTCAGAATATAGACTGCGAGCCCTCAGGGAGAAGGTAATAGTCCTGAACGTCAATGAGAACTCCCACAAGGTACTCACCAAGCATTTGCTGAGAGAAGGATTACCGTATATACTCAAATATAAGCCGACCCAAATATCAACTGAGGCACCTAATTTTACCACAAGAACGGCATAAAAAGGTGTGCTGAAAAACTCCGCATAGACATGAGTATATACCGTAAATATAATGTGGGTTAGAAAGAACCTCTGTAGAAATAAAAACAAAACAGAACACCTTGGCTGGTATGTTTTCAGACATTATCAAAATTGTTTAGAGGGATTTCCCTAGATAAATGGCTTATACATTTTTAAAATAATCATTTCCAAAGCCCTAGGCCCAAGTCTATAGCTAGAAAGGCCACATATTTATTTCCTATTAGCGTTTAAAACAATATACATATTTTAGGCAATTATTTCCTAGATATTGTTATGTTATTTTTTGTAACATCCAAATACTACACCATCAAGAAAATGTTCAACAAAGAAATCAAGAAACAAAATGTATTTTTAGATATCTTTCCTAGAGATTGTTGTACTAGTCACAGTTAGTAGGATCCAAATAACACTGAACAAAAACACAAGAAATTCATATATATGGATAAAACCCGTCAAAGGCAGTAGTGATTGGCTATGGGGTAATAAGGTGGCCCAACAGAGAATATACCTTATAAACTACAATGGAGCCCCACCTGTGTCATGTCAAAGTGTGCCTTCAAGGTAACAGCAATTTTCCCTTCATTTTCAGGCTACTTTTGATTTCATTCATTCTTTCAACTGAAAACAGACTGTCTTCTAAAGATTTTATTCTAATGTAAAACATTAAGCTAACATGCTGCAGAATGAACAAAGAGGCAGTCTTCAATAATTAAACACCCGACATATTTAATGCCATGGCTTGCTTGCATTAGAAGTTCTGGTTAACAGCTGCAGACTACTTTGAAGACAACTTAAAAATGCAGTGATGGCAAGAAGTTGAAAATCACCATATCAGAAATTATAGAGTTTTGTCTTATTAATATGCAAACCTATTTCTTAAAAGCGTTGAATAATCTAAGTTGTCGACACAAATGGAAATGACATTTTCTTAATCCACATCAGTTCGGAAAGGAAAGAAGCCCCGCATGCTACAGAGAAATTCATGCAGAAGTAGACTGGCTTGAGTAAAGGAGTGGTTACATCCTCACTGTTCATTGCTGTGGTGTACGTGAATGGGGCAACAGGAACATGTTTGCTCCCATGTCTCAACAGGGAGATTTCTTAGCGGTTTTGAAATACATACGTCAATATAATTCCCATTGATATAGTCTGAGTTGGTGTCTCCTTCTATTGTCTGCAGTCTCACCCGGGAATGATCATCTGCAAAGGAAAGGCAAACAATCAGGGGAAACAACCTACTATTCTGTTCAGAGCCCTGGATGTTAGCATGACAAAGCTACCATATGACATATTCATCATCCATGGTAAGGACTGACAGGCGAACAAAGCTTTCAATCCTATCTAAACCAGACCAAACCCCTTGCTGTGGAGGTGCTTAGGACTCATAGTGAGCTAACGGACAGACTAGACCTGCCCCATGGAATTTTTTAAGCTGAAAATCTTCATGCCAGCCAATTGTCTCATCTTTCTCCTGTGGAGCCGTGAGCGGGTGCAAGCCACCAACCTGCTGGTTAGCAGCTGAGTCCTTAACGACTGCACAAGCAAGTCTCCTCAGTTGGAAACTAAACCCCTCCGAAACTTGCTCTTTTGCTATGAAGAGTGGAAAGGATTTAGAATTCTTTACAGTTGACAGTCAATTTCAATAACTTATTCTCTGATCATTTGTAGACATGAAACATTAGCAAAGGTCTAAGACTTTTATATAGAGTCCTATGAACAATACATGGTTTCTTTGACTGAGACTTAAGCAACATCAGTAAATCACACACAAAGTCACATATTTTGAAGGTTGTTTTATGGCATCCACACTGAAAAATGATGGTTATAAACCCACAGCCCCGCCTTCAGTGATGGCGCTAACGCAGACATCTTTCATGCATTCAAAGCCCTCCATCTTTTCTTGGAGCACCTGGGGAAGATAGAGCTGCCACCCACCCACCAGCTGTGTGACTGAACCAAAACCCCAGCCCAGCCCACGGCCACTGAGCTAATTCTCATTCAGAGCCACTCTACATAAGGTTTCTGAGGCGGTAATCTGTACAGAAACAGATAGCCTCAACTGTCTCCTGAGGTGTGGCTGGTGGGTTTGAACTACCAACTGTGTGGTTAGCAGTCCAACACTTACCCAACATTGCCACCAGCCAGTTAGTAATACTACCAAGCCACAGCGTGGCTTTTTTTGTTAAGTAGTGTCTGACTTATATTTGGCAATTTGAAGTTTAATCTGCCCTTTCTGATGGTGTATCTACAATGAGTGAAAGTCTCAGACAAGGCTCTGTTATCCAGAATTTTTAGAAATAGATTACTAGGTCAGTGGTTGTAGACTTCTTGTTCTGGAAGCACCGATGAAACCTGTCTGTCCTGGGTGAACCTGGTGGCATATGAAAACAGAACTCCTAGCATAATAGTGACAGTCAAATCACCACAGTATGACAAACTGACAAATGGCTACATTCTGGGAAGAGCTTCATGTTGGATAAAGTGCCTTCTGAAGAGTAGGGGTTCAATTCATTTATCTGGAATGCAGTGACCAACTGTGCCAGATGTGGAAAGAGACCTGGCAGAAAGAACTGTTCTCCTCTTCTCCAAGTAGAACATGGCGTTGTGGTTATAGGTATGAGCCGTGGGTCAAGTGGGCACGAGGTATGTGCGTGTGCGTATGAGTTTCAGGGTCAGGTGTGTATGAGCTGTGGAGCCAGGTACCTAGTAAATGATTTCAAAAAAACCCTGGGAGCTAGGAAGTGCTGAACAAGTAGCAGTTATTACTATAATTACCATAAGCTGCATTACGGAGCCCCAAATTCTTCTCCTCACCATCCTTATAGTTGATGTTCAAACAAACAAAAGTAACCCCCCAAAACATATGCATTGAGAGTTTTTCATCATGACAATTGATTTTAATGCATTTTACTTCTAACCAGAAATTCCTTATACACATTTTCCCAAGTCATGGATGGGCGAGTTGTTGCGGCCCTGGGAATGAGTGGATTGTTACGGTTTTTGTATTTATTAGGAGAGCTGCTGTGCACACACCACTTTTTAAGAATGAAGCTACAAGCAACTCTGCCGGCAATGTCCTTGGAGCTTACTGAATGAAAGATGCTATGACAGAACTGAATCATGGGCATCCCCCACACATCGGGCTTTCAGACAGCTCCTCCTAAGGGGAGATTAGGGTTATCTTCTTGTGCTACTTCGTCTTACTCGAGGTAGCCAGAGGAAAGGCAGGGACGCCTTAGAGCAAGATGTGAAGGGTATATTGTGCACTCTTTTCAGAATCTCCCCTTTCAATTTTATATTTCTATTAGATCCTCAAGGTGAATGCCTTCCATCCCCTGTGATTTACCCCTCTTGAGTTGTTCAAGTTGTTCTACAGTGCACTCTTTAGATATTTCTGTCTCTTTTAAAACTGCACTCTCCTCTCCCTTTCAACAGAACCTTTGAAATAAAGTTTTTCTATCATTTCTATATTTCAGTGAGTTACAAAAATAAATAGATAATAAATATGGTAATAACTTGGCTGTTCTCTGAATTTAATTGCTCTTTCTCCCCTCATCATGCTATTTCCTAAGCAGAATGAGGTTGTCTTCATTGATCTTTGCATGCAAAGTTATATCTTTTATTTAGTTGATTCTACTAGATCATAAACTCTTGTCTCCAGAGACCATACAGTATATATTTTGAATATCCCCAATACACAGTGTACAACTTTGATGCCAGCAAAGCACACACTATCATGCAGCCCTGTCTACACAGAACAAGTGAGTAAAACATAATTAAGCCCCTTCATGCTAATGAATGAACCACAGTTCAATATTAACAAAGATGTTTGGGCTATTTCCATAATATTTTAATTTTAATATAGTCTTGTCTAATGTCAGAGCACTTTCATCTTTTAGAAGTCTCGGTTATCTATTCATTCCTACTCATATCTGTCCAAACTTACTCTTTTTGAGGTCCAAATCAAATGGCCCTTCTTTAATGAAACCTTCTCATTTATCCAATTTGTTTTTCGTGAATAACTGCTATGTGCCCAGAACTATGCTAAGTGCTCAGGATACAATGGCTAATAAGTGAGCCACAAGGTCCCAGTGTTCATGGAATTTATAGACAATAGAAAAGACAATGAACATATAAGTGTTAAGTTGGATAGGGGCAGAGCTATGAGAGTGCAGCGCCTGGGACCTGGCCTAATCTGAAGGGTCAGCAAAGGATTCTCTGATAAAGGGACATTAAACGGAAGTCATACAGGTAGAAAGTTGGTTAGTGTAGGGTAAAGAGAAAAGGGTCCTTAATGTGAGGGCACAAGCTTAGGCCCTGCAGTAGGAAGCATCTAACAGACATATGAAAGAACATCAATGAAAGACAAAGTAAGGGCCTGAATCCTAAGCAGATGGAACGTCACAGACATTTTTTTAAAGAGGAAACAGGCATGCTTAGTTGTAAATTCTTCCTCCAGCTCTTTCAGAGAACAGACTCAAAGGAACCTACAGAGGACGTGGAAGACCAGGGAAGGCACTGCGGGCAGTACCTGCTGTCAGAGGGCAACAGGACTGTATATATTGCACAGCAGATAAAACGGAAATGACTTTAGTGCCCAAAGATATTGATCTGAATGCTGGTTCTACTTCTCACAAGCACTCACATACTCCATCTGCAGGGAGGGCTTGTTGGTATTCTTTTCATTTCCCTTAGGAAAACCTACATTTCCGAAATAAAATGAGACAACAGCAATATTTTTGGCCAAGAAAGAGGCACAAAAAGACACGGTGAAAACAAAGCACTACTTACTCCTGAAAAACCATAATCTATCAAATATCTTTTTCTATGCAGGTATGTGCAAATATATGATTGTAATAAAAAGTATGACTACTATGGTCCCAGTTTATACACGCATGGGTTTATGTCATGTTTAATCATGTGTCTGATCTGTGGATACCTACAGATAAGCTCTGCCAGTAATATACTTGTCTTCGTCTTGTTTGGATGCCTTAAAAAAAAGCTTCAATCAAAACAGTGTTTAAAGGCTATCTGCAGAGCCAGTTAAATTCAAGGCAGAGAGGTCAGCTCAGAGGTTGTGGCAACTCTTTCGTTTTTGGATTCCCAATGGGTAGTCTTCATCAATTCTCAAAGTACACAGGATGGGCTCAGTGTCTTATAATGAAGAAGTTAAAGAAAACTACATTGGTAAGAAAAAGGCCAGGAATGTTGTAGCAATGAATGTTTTCCATTACCACAATAAACCCCTTTTTATTTTGTATCCTTTCTTTACTATTGAAATCATTTTATTGGGAGCTCTTATAGTTAGTATAACAATCCATAATTCCATTAGATCATGCAGAATTGTACAATTGCTGCCACCATAATTTTCAAATAGCAAGAGCTACGAGAATTGCACTGGGCCACCTTACTCCATTTGCCCCACAGACCTGACCTTCACATTCTTTCTGTACTCCAAACTGAAAGAACGCCTAGAATTTGAGTCCCTCAAGGAGCCCCAAATTGGAATTTTGACATGGTGCAAAAATCAAATTTGGAGAAGGGTGAGATGGAAATCTTGCCTTCAGAAATGCTCACACCTAAATTGAAAAAAAATGTATTTTCACATTTTGATATTTTTTTGTTTAATAATGGAGCCCTGCTTGCACTGTGAGATATGGGTGGGGCTGCTAACCACAAGGTTGGCAGTTCAAACTCGCTAGCAGTTCATCGGGAGAAAGATAAGGCTGTCTGCTCTTAGTACATAGGATTGTTCTGAGAAGGAATCTGCTGAATGACAGTGGTTTTAGTTCACTTTAATGATTTCATAACCCTTGTATGTATGTAAGTATGCATACTCGAATGCACACACATGTGTGTGTGCATTCAATGAGTAGGTGATATGAGAGATTTAAAGCTAGCTTTAAATCTAAGCTTCATTCAACGTAGACCCCTTGCTGAGAATTTGTATTTGCACCCAGCTATAAGGAATCTGAATTTACATTTTTATTGGATTTCAAGAAGAATCTTACAGGATGTAGTTAAAATGTATATTCAGATTCAGTGTGACTAGTGTGGAAATGCTAATGTTCAGCCCTGGGCCAAACGAGAATGAACTCGTTCGCAGTCCCATTTAAAATTCCTCAAAGTCCCTTTAACAGAATTCCCAGCAGTACAGAGGTGAAGCTCAGGGGTTGAACTCCGCAAGCACTCTGAGGGCAGTTGGTTTTTCTAAGGCTTTACAGCCTCGAAAACCCTCTGAGGCAGTTTCACCCTGTTCTATAGGATCACCGTGAGTCAGAATTGACTCAACAGCAGGGATTTGGGGTTTGGTTAAGTACCCTCAATTATTTTAGTACTTTTTATTACACATGTTGGCTATCAGTCAGAGCTTTGTAGTTATGGCCTGTGTGATTAGGTTATAACTACAGCAATAGAAATGGCCTATGTAATTGACAATCTTTCAACTCTCTCCACTTTGTGCTCTCTGCTAAACATGGATGGCATATTTAAGGTAAATTGGACTCATAATGATCTAAGTAACATTTGTCCTTTGAGAGAACACTTGAAATGTATTTTAATTACAATGGATTTCTGTAAATAAAGACTCCTGTTCCATGATTAAATTCCCACTCAGGGCTGCCGGCGCACCTGCACAGCTCCTTGTTTACGGTGCAAGATGCAGAAGAGCTGAGGCACCCACGAGATACTTGCTTCCTGCACCTTCATGACTTTACTGCAGCTCTATCGGACTTGTCTCTGACCCAGCCACCCAGACTCTGGGCAAGAAGCAAGTGAGGAACCCTTGAGCTTAATGACCCAAAAAAACAAAACAAAACGCTGCCCTTGAGCCAATTCCAATTCAGAGGGACCCTGTAGGGCAGCTGATAACTGCTCTGGACTGTAAATCTTTCCAGGAGGAGAAGCCTCATCTTTTTTGATGAGCACTGGTGATCTTGAATCTACTATCCACTAGGGCTCCCCGAATTGAACGGTCGGGGCTCCAAATTAAGCTTTATGTTTTTGTCTTGGTCTTAGATGTGCTTAACCTGGCCTTCAAGAGCCATGGAGGCATAGTGGGCTTCTTGGCAGTGAGTTTGTGGGGAGTCGTCTTACCTTCTTTCTGACGCTTGATTGTCTAAGCACTTTATCAAAGGTTATTATTCTTGATCTCCAGAATTCTGGGATCAATCTCTAAATCTGATTTTTGGACCCACAGGACTTTCCACCCACAAGCCTGTGATTTTCCTGCATTCCATATCATTGCATGTGCTGCTTGAGTCTGAAGAGAAATTCAGATTAATATCGGACTTGTGGACTAATATCAAACTTATAGATTTGATCTGGACTGGGATGTTTTATTGATGCATAATTACTTCTTGATATAAAGGTCTCTCTTACACACCAATAAATGCCTCTGGATTTGTTTCTCTAGTCAATCCAGACTAACACACTTGAGTAAATGTCCCATCTTTCAATCTGTCTGTCCATCCATTCAACTTTCTGTCCAGCTATCCATCCTCCTGATCTACTCCAAGTCAGAAATACAGCAATCATCTCTAAGTCATTTGGATTCCTACCCTCGATCTTTGAGTTTCATCAATCACTTCTCCTAAATCCAGCTACACCTTCTCCTCACTGTCTGATATTTTGCATGTATGACCATAGTACAAAATCTATCAGAATATTTTAAATTAATTCAAATATACCTGGCAGTAACTTGTGCTGAAGTGGGAGGCAAGAGTAACACTATGATGATTAAGATTATGTCAACCTGGCCATGCCAGGATTCAAGATACAAGCTGGTATTTTACGCAATGATGGCATTTGGCGGTTACACAAGATATAATTTGGCAGTTTATAACAAAGTGTTCTATAACAATGGCAGTTATGTAATGATGTGATTTGGCATTTATGTAATGAATATTATGATGCAATTGGAACCCACTCATGTCAGTATGGAGGAGTAACCCCCAGTCCACTTTCACTAGTTGATTCTGTGTCCCAGTGTCTCTACAGAGGGTTTTTGAGGCTGTAAATGTTTGGGAGAGCAGCTCTCTTCATCATTCTCCCTCAGAATGGCTGAGGGGTTGGAACTGCCAACCTTTTGGTTAATAGTCCAACACTTATCTGATAGCGCCATTGGGTCTCCTAAGGGGGGAGTGGGTGTAACTATTTTCTTCTATCGCCATTTCTCATAAGGATCACCATAAGAATCTTTTAGTGTCCCCTCTAATCCATTTTCTAGTCACAGATAGATTCATTTTTAAAAAGCAACTTAATTACCTCTCCTTTCACTACTCCTGCCCCAGCTCCCTATCCTTTAATGAGGCCTCCTTTGATCTTATAATAGAGACGCCGCTCCTCAATCTGCCCTAAATGATCCTGTAGGTGTGGTTTCTACTTACCATCCTCTTAGCCTAATTCCTGGTCCCACCCCCCTCTTGGCTCCAGTCACTCTAGCCCTTGGTGACTCACCTCAAGATGTTCTGTTATGTGAAAGGGCATGTGCAGGCCACACGTAGTCTGCCTGCTACGACACCCTTGATGGAGCTCCTTTATTTAGTCGCCCCCCATTTTACTCCCTCAGGGAAGTCTCCACATAGCTCCAGAATGTCAGCTCCCCATCTTATGACGTTCCACCAGGCCATGTACCTCTTTCTTGTAACCCCAGTGTAATTATTGACTAATCTCTCCTCTTCAAAGAAAACATACAGTTTATGAAGGCAGAGCTAGGTACAATTTTGCTCACTGCAGTCACTTCAATGTTTCCACAACGTAACTCCCCCTCTGATCATCCTGCTACACCCCCTTTGGCTTCTAGGCTGCTTCGCCAAGCACCAGCAAGTACACTCTCTCCCTCAGGACCAGGGGCTGGCACAGACTTTCTGCCTCACAGCAGGACTTTGACTTCTACCTTCTCAAATGGGGCTTCCATGACCACAATTTCAGTAAGTGTACCCCTATCAGATCTCTTCCATGTATTATTTTCCGTTACTTGTATCACTTTCTAATATATATATTATACAGTTCTCTTAGTGGTTATTCCTTGTGTCCACCACAAGCATGTTCCGCACTGTAAGGAACTGCTGTTGAATAGATTCTGACCTCATGAGCACCTCAGGTGGCAGCTCCACAGAGTTCTCAGGACGGCAGTCTCTCAGAAACAGATTCACAGAACTGCTTTCTGCAGTCATCCACTGCTGCAGAGACGTGCTGACACATGTTCGTTTGGAACAGACGCATGCAGATATGGACTAGCATGCTAGTAGCAATACTTTTGGACTTAACCACATCTTTTCAAGTTGTCAGCAACTAAGAAGGAGGGAACAAGCTTCAGGGGGCTATAGTCGGGAGAGTTAGTGAGTGTCTTAAGCTTAGCACTAAATATATTTTTTCTAATTAGGAACCAGGGAGAGCATGAGGAGAGTTATGTTTGAATGACCATTTCCCATGGGGGTAATAGTTAAATGCCGTTGGCTGTTAATGGGAAGCCTGGTAGTTCAAACTTCTCACTGGGTCTTTAAGAGGAAAGAGTTGGTGATCTGATTTCATAAAAAGTGAAGTCTAAAATGGTATGTACAGAGGTTTTAAGACTAGAATGTACATATGTAAATATATCTATATGAGTGTGGGGAAACAGATCTACGTGCATATAGTTATAGGTTTAGTATTAAGGCAGCAGATGGACACTGGGCCTCCAACCAAGCACTTACTCATTGCAAGAACACATTGTTCTATTAAATTGGCATTCCAGGATGCACACCTTCCCGAAACGATTGCTGAAGAAAAATGTGAACATAAGCAAA